>NW_027498007.1:0-138286 GCF_021521415.1 Bidens hawaiensis
GTGTTGAAATGAATAAAGAAACTTGTGATGTAAGCTTTATAAAAGAAAATACATGTGGGGGGTAAAAAAAAATGCCGATCGGAACTTCATATGGAGCTTTAATGGGCTGTTTTGGCCCATTAATTTATATATACCAGCCCAAACATGAAAAGCCCATTTTAAGTTTAGTTCGGGTTCGGTTTTTCGCAAGAAAATTAATTCGGGTGTGAGAAATAGCGTGAAAACGAGTGTTTTTCAGCTTATTTTTGTAAAATAAGAAAAACGTACTGACTCGTTGTAAAATTCCAAAATATTTTCACGGATGGCTTAGAACATGTCATATAAGTGTTTTATAAATCTTTTTCTGCTTAACGGATGCTACAATGCTTGTTTTGATATTAACGATTGCGTTTAAGCTTATAGCGTATCAATAAACGAAACCTTTTTCGTTTAAAGAGTTTTAAACGTACCGAGGCCTAAATATCAATATGTTAGCCTCTATAACATATATATAACTCGTATATGACCCCTCAGTATGTATACGGGTCATAATTAGTATCGGTCTGTTACTCGTTTAAGCACTACGAATTAACCGGTTTATCGTTTACTTGTTACGTAAAGAATATAGTGTACCCCGTTTTGTCATGAATGTCACATTCTCCCCCCGTTAAGAAATTTCGTCCCCGAAATTTAATGTGTTATCGGTTTTCTAGGGAACAGGTGTGGGTATTTCTTTCGGAATTCGTCCTTTCGTTCCCAAGTATATTCGGGTCCTTGTTTTAAATTCCACCGAACTTTTACCAATGAAATTTTATTGTGTCGTAACTGTTTGGTTTTCCCGTCCACAATTTCTACCGGTTCCTCTACGAAGTTGAGCTTTTCGTTGATCTGAACATCTTCCAGTGGTACTATTGTCGTTTCATCAGTCAAACACTTTTTCAGATTCGATACATGAAACACGTCATGAATAGTGCTCAGTTCTAAGGGTAGTTTTAATCGGTAAGCTACGGGACCAATTTTTGCAACAATCTCAAAAGGTCCGATGTATCTCGGGGCTAGTTTACCAGTCTTTCCAAATCTTATAACACCTTTCCATGGCGATACTTTTAGAAATACTTTATCACCTATTTCAAAAGATAACGGTTTTCTGCGAACATCAGCATAACTCTTTTGTCGGTCACGGGCAGCTTTCAATTTTTGCTTAATCTGGTGAATTTTATCGGTGGTTTCCTGAATTAAATCGGATCTTGAAATTTGAGTATCACCCACTTCTGTCCAACATAGTGGTGATCTACATTTCCGCCCGTATAGAGCTTCATAAGGTGCTGCTTGTATACTACTGTGATAACTGTTATTGTAAGAGAATTCAATGAGCGGGAGGTGTTGATCCCAATTCCCTTTAAAATCCAGTACACAAGCACGAAGTAAATCTTCTAAGGTTTGGATGGTTCGTTCAGATTGACCATCGGTTTGAGGATGGTAAGCCGTGCTTAGGTCGATTCGGGTTCCCAAGGCTTCTTGTACTGCTTGCCAGAAATATGAAGTAAAATGACTGTCTCGATCGGAAATAATTGAAAGAAGTACTCCGTGTCGAGATACTATTTCATTGATGTAAATTTGAGCGAGTTTTTCGGTGGTGTAGTTGTTACGGATGGGAATAAAGTGTGCGGATTTGGTTAATCGGTCCACAATTACCCAAATTGCGTTGTGTCCTCTGGAGGTTTTAGGAAGGTGTGTTACAAAGTCCATGGTAATTTGTTCCCATTTCCATTGTGGGATTTCGGGTTGTTGTAACATTCCCGAAGGTTTTTGATATTCCGCTTTTACCCTTGCACATGTTGCACATTTACTTACATACACGGCTATATCCTTTTTCATACCAGGCCACCAGTAAAATTCTTTGACATCCTTATACATCTTATCAGCACCTGGATGAATAGAATATTTGGATTTGTGTGCTTCATCAAGTATCAGCTTTCGAAGTTTATGAATTGTTGGAATCCAGACCCGGTTTTTTGTAATAATATATTTCATCGGTTTTCTTCTCAAAATTCTTCTCATTTCCATGTAGTTCTTCTTTTTCTAACTGATCTGTCTTCAAGGCCTCATCTTGTGCAATGTGAACTTGTTCGGTTAGGCTACTTTGAACAATCATTCCGAGTGCTCGTACCCTTAATGGTCTGATTCTGTCTTTTCGGCTTAAAGCATCGGCTACTACATTAGCCTTACCCGGATGGTATTTAATCTCACAATCATAATCATTTAACAGTTCTACCCATCTCCTTTGTCTCATGTTTAGCTCTTTCTGATCGAATATGTGTTGTAAGCTTTTGTGATCGGTATAGATGGTACATTTAGTGCCATACAAGTAATGTCTCCAAATCTTCAATGCAAAGATAACTGCTCCCAATTCCAAATCATGGGTCGTATAATTCTTTTCATGTACTTTTAATTGTCGGGAAGCATATGCTATTACTTTCTTTCTTTGCATCAGTACGCATCCTAAACCTTTACGAGATGCGTCACAGTATACCACCAATTCATCAGTTCCATCCGGAAGGCTTAATATTGGAGCTTCACATAACTTCTGTTTTAACGTTTGAAAGGCTATTTCTTGTTCTTCTCCCCATTCATATGTTCGATCTTTTTGAGTTAGGAGGGTTAGAGGTTGTGCAATACTTGAAAAGTTTTCAATGAATCTTCTATAATACCCGGCTAGTCCTAAGAATTGACGAATTTCTCTTGGTGACTTAGGCACTTGCCAATTCTTAATAGCCTCAATTTTACTTGGGTCTACTTGGATTCCTTGATGGTTCACAATGTATCCCAAAAACTGTACTTCTTGTAGCCAAAACTCACATTTGGACAACTTTGCGTATAACTTCTCTTGCCTCAATAATTTTAAGATTTCCCGTAAATGTTGTTCGTGTTCCTCCTTACTTCTCGAATATATCAAAATGTCATCGATAAACACTATCACAAACTTGTCAAGGTAAGGTTTGCAAATTCGGTTCATGAGGTCCATAAACACTGCAGGTGCGTTTGTCAACCCAAACGGCATAACCAAAAATTCATAGTGACCATACCGAGTTCGGAAGGCTGTTTTTGGTACATCTTCTTCCTGAATTCTTACTTGATGATAACCAGATCTAAGATCAATTTTTGAAAAATACTTCGCACCTTGGAGTTGATCAAACAAGTCATCAATTCGAGGTAAGGGGTATCTATTCTTTATAGTCACTTTATTCAATTCCCGGTAATCAATACACATTCGAAAACTCCCGTCTTTCTTCTTTACAAACAACACTGGTGCTCCCCACGGTGAGTAACTAGGGCGAATAAAACCCCTGTCCAGTAATTCTTGTAACTGGTTGGACAGTTCTTGCATTTCAGAAGGCGCAAGTCTATAAGGTGCCTTAGCAATGGGTGCTGCTCCCGGTATCAAGTCAATATGGAATTCAACTTGTCGGGTCGGTGGTAAACCAGGCAACTCATCGGGGAATACATCTGAATACTCGTGTACCACTGGGATGTCTTCCATTCGTTTTTCCTCGGGTTCCTTAACCGTTACACTCGCCAAGTATAAAGTACAACCTTGGCGTAAATATCTCAATGCCATAAGTTGAGATATGAGAGGCAGTACCGTACCAGATTTCTCACCTTGAACAATCATAGCTTCATCATTCGAAAGAGGTATCCTAACGGTCTTATCCTTACAGACAAATTCAGCTTTATACTTAGATAGCCAGTCCATACCGACTATAACATCGAAACTTCCCAATTCTACTGGAAGTAAATCAATAAGGAATGGGTGGTTGTTTAGGATAAAGGAACAGTTTCGGGCTATTCGGTTAACAAGTATAGGCTTACCGTTAGCAAGTTCTATAGTATATGGTTTTGTTAGTTCACTAACCGGCATATTTTCTAAAGGTAAGAAATTAACAGATACGAAACTTCTATCGGCGCCCGTATCAAACAAAACTGAAGCATACTGACCCGAAACTAAGAATGTACCTGTCACCACATTCGGATCTTGACGCGCTTCACCCGGTCCTAATACAAACGCGCGTCCCTTAGCTGCATTGGAGGTTGATGCTTGTGCTTGGTTCTGCCTTCTCACTGCACCCGGGTTCAAATTGGGGCAGTATCTCCGAAAGTGTTCCGTACTGCCACATTCATAGCAGGCACGGAGGTTCGTGGTAGGTGGGGTTTGTTGGTTGAGTTGTGGGCGGTTTGGTTGAGATCGAGGGAGTTGAGTTGATTGCGGTGGACGGTTAACAGTGTTGGTAGGGGTTCTACAGTTAGGGGCATAGTGTCCCGTTTTTCCACACTTTCGACAGATGATCGGTTTGCAATCACCCACATGATGAAGATTACATCTTTTGCACTCCGGTAACATCCCTTTATAGGTCTCTTGTTTTACATTAGAACTGGTCATGACATAACTTCGGGTATTCGGACGAATCCGTTTGTTTTGAAGGTTTCCTTGCATCCTCGTCCCATAATCAGTTCGTTTTAAACTTGTTGTTTCACCTGGCATCCTTATTACTCCACTTCTCATCAGATCAAAAGTAACGACACCCGTTTGAGATACAGCACTTTCTAATGTCGGGTGGGCAACTGAATTCACTATACTTCTCACAGCAGGGGTCAGTCCCCAGATATAACGTTCAATTCGTTTCGCTTCCGGTGTAACTAACCACGGAACTAAGCGGGACAGTTTGTTAAAATGATTCGTGTATCCCACATGATCCGCTCCTTTCATTTCCAAATTCCATAACTCGTGTTCCAACCTCTGAATTTCACTTTTAGGACAAAAATGCTCTAACATAAGGGTTTTTAATTCAGTCCATGACATACGATTAATGGCATCTTGTCCCCTTATTTGGACTACTGTGTTCCACCACATCAGCGCTTGGTCTAGAAACATACTGGTAGCAAATTTAACTACGCGGTTCGGTGGACACTCACTGATATTAATTACTGATTCGGTCTTTTCTATCCATTTGACTAGCCCGCTAGGTCCTTCAATGCCCTTAAACTCAATCGGTTTACATGATGTAAATTGTTTGTATGAGTACTCCTGACGCGGGGGTTCTCGGTTATTATTATTATTATTAGTTGTGTTAACAACCGGTACAGGGTTCGGGATATTATCAGGGTGCACAACAGGTTCTGGGTTCCCAGTGACATTCATAGTTGGGAGAGTGTTATTATTATTTATAACATTATCAGTATTCACCGGGGTAGTAACACCCGGGGCTACATTAGTGTCCGGCGGAGGTGTATTAACAGTGGCCGTGGTGGTGCTCGTGGGTTGATTAACAGTATTGTTAGCACGTATGCCAGCAGTGACTTGTGTTACAATTGTTAGTATCACTGCTTGTAGTTGACGAGCAATCATTGCGGCCACTTCCGCCTCAGACAAAGTGTTTGTTTTCTTCGGGGCCATTCTATAAAATAATCAATATCGTTTCACTATGACCAGCACAACTTTACGATATCACACTTTCACAACACATAACTATGCCAAAGAAAACACGTTTGTATTAATTATAATCATTACTGTACATATGCATCCAAAATTAGCGCATAGGCTTAACCTGGTATAGGCCAGCGCTTGTATATGCGTATCAAAATTTGTCACCAAGTGACAAGTAGACTTAACCCGATAAGGGCCAGTGCTTGAGATAGTACAAACCACAAACAACTCCCAAGTCAGCCCAACACGCTGTACAAAATGCTACTTGGGATATCAACAGACTATATACATAAGACCAGACTATGATGTCCTATCCGTTCTTTGCAACATGGAACCACAACCAAACAACAGCAGCCACTAGGGCCGCATTAACCGCTAAACATGCCCCCAGTAGTATCATCGCTCGATCCTGACGCCCGTGGCTGTCAGCACTGGATCTTTGTACAATTCTGATTTCCTGCTGCATATACCTCATGTGATCATACATATCGTGTCTATGCTGGTTTAGGCTATTTATCGTATGTGAGTGTTCTAAGAGCTGATCAGTTGCTAAACCAAACCATGCTGAATCAGAATGACGAGGTGGCTCGGGTACCGGGGCGGGTAAACCCCAAGTAGGAACAGGTATCTCTGTTACCCGGACACGCGATGTTTCTCCCCTATGGTACGTAGATCGAGGTGGGGAAAAGGTGTGCTCAGGTGGACGCACTGAAATGCGAACAGTCCGACGGTTTCTAATAGTGGGTGGAGGTACTGGTGTATACTGTACGGGTGGAGTAGGGGATCTGGGTGCTCTAACAGGTGAACGATAAGCACTAGTAGCTCCCTGTCCTGTAACATTCCTAGGGGATTCCCTAGGGGGATAGGTGTCACAACGATAACCCGATAAGTCGGGTTGATCCGCGGGTACCTCGTAAGGAATTACCGCATCTGTACCTTCTCCTATCTCCTCTGGTTCTTCCTCAGTTTCTTCCTCCGGATCCTCCTCCTCCTCCTCAGGCCTTGTTGGTAGGGTATTAGGTACACGATCAATGGATCTTGACATATTCCTGCACAATGGTTAGTGATAAGAATAATATCCTTCTATATTAATCATAGTAAGATACGTGCAGGTATTTATACACATAAGCACAAATAATCGTTTATATACACATATGTTGCTGTTTTTACCTATTCGATTGTTTATCGACTTCCTCTCGAATTTCCTCGTACAAACAAGTCTGTTATTACGTTCCGGACCATAATAACCCACTTGTCCATTCGCGTTCATCACGAGAATCATTCGTGTATATTATTTAATATTATTTTATTCCCAGAGTTAATCGAGCCTACGGTTATCTTAGGGTATCCTAAGGGACATCCTAATTCTTTATAACCAATGGCTCTGATACCAACTTCTGTCACACCCCGACTAGGTAGTTGCGGAAGCGTAATACGGGAATGTAACAGATAACACTGGTATCAACCACATTGTTTATAAAGAAAATTCAACCACTAAATTACATCATATTTCATTGGTAGGTACTATGTTTACAAACTGGGTGAAAAACACATAACCGGTTTACGAGCTTCTTATACAGTATTATATCAGCGTCTATTCACAGCTATTCAACTTTCTTCCTAACACCAAGCACGTAAGCAAATCATTCCACTTTTGCTTTACCTGAAAAGCATGTTAAAACGGGTCAACTACGTCTAGTTGGTGAGTTTCAAGTTTCACGAGTATCAATGAAATCAGTACACGAGTTCGTAAAGTTTACAGTGTGTATGTATATATGTCTGTGTATGATGTATTATACTAAGCCACAAGTGAAACCGAAACGAGCTAAAACACATGGCCTCCACTGCCCATGCACTCCCGTTGGCATTTAACAGCCAATTTGCCCCATGTATGTACTATGTCTAACACCACATAGCAGTATGTAAATATAATGACAATGTGCAACTGGTTTTACATATGTTCCGGCTTACCCCACCGGCTCTGTCACAGTTGGGTTTGTCAAACCGATAGTACTATCCACACGCCACCGGCACGAAGTTAATCACTTGTGTTTGTGGGGACTTGTCAAGTGTTAGTACTTAGATAATCCACATCATCACACGTTTTCAAGTATAACAGTTTATGTAAACATGCTTTTCACCCCAAAAGTTCGTAACACAGTTTAGAAAGTGGGGGTCGTGAAACTCACCTTATCGTAGTTCGCACAGAAATCACGTATCAAATAGTCAGATGTCTCGTTTATAGCCTGATTCCTATAAACGGTATCGTATCGTTAATACTAGTACAGTGTTCAAGCTAAGTCGGGCTGTATAGATAATCTGGGTATAGCTGTTAGGCCCAGAGCATGACCATAGTCTTAGATTGTGACGTTGTATACTATGAAATGTTTAAAACTGGATTTGGCTCAGTTTCACCGTTTTCCGAGCCTAGCTTAGTTGATCGTTTATACGTTTTGGGATTAGGTAAGATCATATAAAACTTAAGTAAATATATTGGTTGATAAAATGATTTGATTTATAAAAGAATTTTAAGGTTTCGGTGTCTGGTTTGACCGCAGGGTTCGTTTCTGTTTTCACACGGGTTTGTTTATACAAAACGCGTACAATCCACCCGAATTGTCCGGAATTCTCGTAAAAAGTTCGTTTTTATCAATATCATTCAAAAATATGATATTTGACCACTTTTGACATTTTGACATACCAGTCAGTCCGTTAAACACAAAACTGCCGGTTTCGTTAAAACAATTATAATTTAAATCTTTAATAAATCATAACTAAATATGTAACTATATATAAATTATGTAAATTTTTGTAAAAATACATTAAGACATGGAGAATTTTATAAAAATATTTCCAGAAATTTTATGATTATTTATTTATTTATAAAAATTCATTTAATAGGTTATAATCATGTAATAAATGGCCCGTTTATATCAAACGACCTCCGAAAAATCCCATAATTTTTACCAATGGTCTCAATATGACTACATAGCCCCTGAAAAATTTCCAGAACCTAACTCTTTTGACAAAATGCCTTTTTGTGCGTTTTTCGGCTGTTAAAACTCGGTTCCACCATGGCTGCACAAACCATACTTAGACATTTCCAATAATTCCCAAACTTTACCAGTGATCTTACCATCCCATATCAAACTCCAAAACCAAGTTTCATAATTTTTCAATATGTTTTGCTATTTTTCCCAAATAAACGCCCATAAACGGGAATAAATTCGCCAAATATTCCCCGTTTATCGAAAAATTACCAAATTTAAACAGGGACTCATTTATATGATCCCTAATGTCCCTGCAAATTTTCACAAGCTAAAAACAAGCACGTCACAACCTAATACTAAACAGCCCCTAAACGAGTATTACGGGTTTACCTTGTCGGTTTTTAGTGAATTTTGCTAGCTTAAACGTCTTTCCGGGTCTCAGGTTGCAAACTCAGTATATCTACATATCATATAACATCAAACCAAGCATAAATCATCCATGTAACAGCCTTGATAATTAGGGTTTCGGTTTTGGGTTCAAACCGAACTTTCTAACCGTAAAAACGTTGTATTCATGTTCTAATCCGCGTTTTTGACCAAAAAAGTATATGTTCCAGGTTTGTAAACATGTTTAACATCAAAACATAATTTTACTTGATTTTTAGGGTTTTTGGATGGTTAAACATGTTTAACACTAATCAAAACATGTTTATATGATAATCATATGGATCAAACTTTGCTAAAACTTGTTAAAATTGAACCTTACCTTAGGGTTTTTGAAAGGAGCTTGAGAAAGAACAGGTTGGAGCTGGTCTGGACTTGAAAATATGTGATGTGTTGAAATGAATAAAGAAACTTGTGATGTAAGCTTTATAAAAGAAAATACATGTGGGGGGTAAAAAAAAATGCCGATCGGAACTTCATATGGAGCTTTAATGGGCTGTTTTGGCC
Organism: Bidens hawaiensis; assembly: GCF_021521415.1. Classification (NCBI taxonomy): domain Eukaryota; kingdom Viridiplantae; phylum Streptophyta; class Magnoliopsida; order Asterales; family Asteraceae; genus Bidens; species Bidens hawaiensis. The sequence continues at coordinate 9,403 of NW_027498007.1, forward strand.
CATTAATTTATATATACCAGCCCAAACATGAAAAGCCCATTTTAAGTTTAGTTCGGGTTCGGTTTTTCGCAAGAAAATTAATTCGGGTGTGAGAAATAGCGTGAAAACGAGTGTTTTTCAGCTTATTTTTGTAAAATAAGAAAAACGTACTGACTCGTTGTAAAATTCCAAAATATTTTCACGGATGGCTTAGAACATGTCATATAAGTGTTTTATAAATCTTTTTCGGCTTAACGGATGCTACAATGCTTGTTTTGATATTAACGATTGCGTTTAAGCTTATAGCGTATCAATAAACGAAACCTTTTTCGTTTAAAGAGTTTTAAACGTACCGAGGCCTAAATATCAATATGTTAGCCTCTATAACATATATATAACTCGTATATGACCCCTCAGTATGTATACGGGTCATAATTAGTATCGGTCGGTTACTCGTTTAAGCACTACGAATTAACCGGTTTATCGTTTACTTGTTACGTAAAGAATATAATGTACCCCGTTTTGTCATGAATGTCACAGCTCTGCCCCTTGGACCCTGCTATGGGCTGCCGCCCCTAGACCCCGCTGCCAGGGGCGCTGCCCCCGGACACCCGTTCGTTGTGGGTAGTAATTAAGACTAGAAAGATGTTAAAGGTAGTGATAGTTAAATTGATATGTATACTTGTTATACAGTCAGCCATGCACAACTGAAGAAAGGGATTACGATCAACGGAGAACGTAACCGTGTTCAGGTGAGTTTCTAGCCCCATTTATGTGTTACGTTTTCGGGGCTGTGTGCATACTCAATATGTTTGTTAATACACTTATCCTAAGAGATAAGTGTATGCCTTATGTGGATAATGTGAAATGTATGAATGATTGCTTGATAGTACGTGAACGATCTTCGGATATTGCACGTACTGTCAGGTTGTAACGCTATGTATAAGGTAAGTATGTTATGTATGTTTATGTGTATGAACATGATAGAGATAATAGAAGAAAGAAATGATAATACTCGAGGTATGATGTATAATGTATGGTTACGAAAAGGGTACCGAGCCCTAATAATACTCGAGGTATGATGTATGGTTGTATGGTTACGAAAAGGGTACCGAGCCCTACTAATACTCGAGGTATGATGTATGGTTGTATGGTAACGAAGAGGGAATCGAACCCTTCTAATATTCGAAAACTAGGGACCAGACCCTTATAATATCTGTGATGATAGGGACCAGACCCTTATAATATCTGTGTTGTTAGGGAATCGAACCCTTCTAATATTCGAAAACTAGGGACCAGACCCTTATAATATCTGTGATGATAGGGACCAGACCCTTATAATATCTGTGATGTTAGGGAATCGAACCCTTCTAATATTCGAAAACTAGGGACCAGACCCTTATAATATCTGTGAGGTTATAGGGCGAAAGGCTCTTTAAAAAGTATGATTATGTATGTAAGGAAAGCATGAAGGTAAAAATGAACGTATGATTATGAATGTAAAGAAAGTATGAAAGTAAAAATGAAAGTAAAAGCACTTAGGTGTATATGAAAGAAAGTTAAGAGATTAAGTATGAAGCGTAAGAATGTATTGTATGATTATGTGATTAACTAGAACTCACTCAGCGTAGCTGACTTTTAGTATGCACGCAGGTGAGTAGGATGAGGCAGCTCGCTTGAGGAGACACATGGCACTGAACAAGAATCTGGCATCTGAAGACTTACGATGTTTTAATTTTAATGTTTTAATGTGAAAGACAAAGGACGTTTTGAGACAAGTTATGAAATATTGTAATGTTTTATGAAAGTTTTATATTCCGCATAAATGTTTTAATTAACTCCGATATTTAGAACTGTGTTTATGAGTAAATTCAACACGAAAGTAGGGTTACCGGTAACGGGGCCTTACAAGTACACGAGAAAAATTACACTACTCACGACTTAGAACTGGGAGCGGTTATCTTCGCACTTAAAATCTGGAGACATTATCTCTACGGTACGAAGTGCACATCTTCACCGATCATAAAAGTTTGCAGCACATATTCGATCAGAAAGAACTGAATATGAGGCAACGAAGATGGGTCGAGTTGTTAAGCGATTATGACTGTGACATCCGTTATCACCCCGGCAAGGCTAACGTCGTAGCCGATGCCTTGAGTAGGAAAGATCGGGTTAAGCCATTGCGAGTGAAGGCGCTAGGGATGATAGTCCAGTCGAACCTTTCGGACCTGATTCGAGTCGCTCAACGTGAGACGTTGAAAGAGGAACAATTGGAAAGTGAGGAGCTTTACGGCAATGAGAAGAATGTCGAACAGTGCGTGGATGAAATTCTCTACTTCAAAAATCGGGTTTGGATCCCGACCCTCCATGACCTTCGTGAATTAATCATGGACGAAGCGCATAGATCGAAATATTCCATACATCCGGGATCGGATTAGACTATTGATGATACGAATATCTGAAAGGATTTTATTAATGGCCGAGTTTGGAGAAAGATATGGTTACGTATGTTAGTGAATATTTAAGTTATGCAAGAGATAAGGCTGCATACCGAAAACCCTTCGGAACGCCACAACGACAGAAAATTCGCCAATGATAGTGGGAATAAATTACAATGGATTTCGGGACGCAAATTCCCAAGATATATCAAAGGCATGAGGTAAATTGGGTAATCGCGGATCGATTAACCAATCCTCGCATTTCATCCCAATCCATGTCGATTACCACAATGAATTCTCGCCCAAATTCATGTTGGTGAAATGGTATCTCGTCGTGGAGTACCATTTTCAATTATCTCAGATCGAAATAGTCATCCTACTTCCAATATTGGAAGGCGGGGAAGGAAGCATCGAGAGCTTGAAGCTTTCTATGGGTGAAGTATTTATCACCAATTTGTAAAATTGAAAATGGGAGTCAATCAAGCCATAAGATTTGAATTGATTCGAGAATCAACTAATCGGATTTATAATATTTAAGATAAGTTGAAAGTAGCGCGAGATTGGCAAAGGATTTATGCCAACATTCAAAGGAAACCATTGTCGCCGGAAAGAGGTGACAATGTATTTTTAAGGCATCACCTTAGAGAGGTGATATGAGATTTGGCAAAACCGAAAATAGCTCCTTAATATACAGGACCTCATGAGACTATCTCCAAGATTGGTCATGTAGTTTATCGATTAAAGTACTCCAGGGGCTAAGTACTATACATAATGTTTTGCCATGTATACGGATTGAAAAGTGCCTAAGCGATGAGGCAACGAAAGTACTAGTAATAGAGGTACTCATAGAAGACATGCTTGATATCATAACTAATTCCGTAGAGATAGTAGACGGGAAAACTAAACAGTTTGGACATACCAAGCTTTATTGATTAAGATTAAGTGGAATTCACAGCAAGGACCAGATTATACCTGGTAACGCGAGGGTGAATTCTGAAGGAAAAACCCCCCACCTTTCTCTCGAAAGGTGATAGTGGGCGTGTAAAATTTCGAGGACGAAATTTCTTAACGGGGGGAGAATGTAACGATTCCGACGAAACCAGGGATACCCTAACCGGTAGACGATAGTTACGTCATATTTAATGCCGGGTACATGAATTACCATAGTAATTATACGAGAATACATGGTTCACTGTATTGATGGTACGTGAATATGTAATTCATCGTATTGATTATGCGGTTAATCGATCGATAGTTATTGAAACCCGAACGAATCGAGGGTTCAATTATAGACGATATCTATAATATTTAGTGATGTTACGAAGCATTAATGCTTCGGGATAAGTAAAGTACGGCACATAAAAAGAATTTCGATTTAATGGTACGTCGGTACATTAAACGAAACCTTCAATACCAAACCGAGCAAGAGATGATCGATCAAGCCGAAAAAGATGCGCGATAATTAATAATATGATGTTTTAAATTAATAAATGTCATGGTTTAAGTTTTTAAAGTTTTTAAATCGGTTTTATATAAATTCCATTTTTAAGCCGAAAAACGACCGTTTTAACCTCGCTTTAAGCCGAATCAGACATTTAACCGAAAAACGAACTAAACCAGATTATCCAAAACATTATCCGGATATCCGAAATCCAAACATGTGGTCTAGAATGGAGAGGTGGGTCCCACCCCACCCCCCTAAGAATCCCGATCGGACTCCCCCTTACACCCCCTTTTTCTCATTTCTTTTTTTACAACAATCCATCCAAGCTCATCAATCCTCTCAAGATCATGATCCAAAACCGAGAGTTTTTATCAAGAAAACAAGGTAAATAATCGAGTTAATCACGTTTCCATCTTCGTTTCTTGAGTTTGTTTGCAAGAAAATGAGGTTTCAATGATGAAAACCGATTCTTGCATGATCAAGTGATGTATACAGGTTATACAAGGGATCTTGGTCCAAGAAAGGAGTTAAACGAATCAAAAACGAATTTTTACGGTTAAATCTTTGTTTTTGGAATCATAACCGAAACCATGAAAGAAATGGCTTGATCGTGAGTGTAACTTGCTTGGTATTGTTGTATGTTGTTTGTAGGATCTGTGTTTAGTGGTAGATAAGGCGGAAAGACGAGTTTGTAGCTTGTAGTGGCGGAAAACGAAAGGTATATTCGGTTTATGTTCGGTGTATGTGTTTTGGGACAGATTGTTGATGGTTTAGAGTTAGGTCATGAAATTTTACAGGGATGTTCTACACAGTAAAATAAGAGTTCTGCGAATTTTTGGTAATTTTTGGACAAAGGATGAATATTTGGTGAATTTAATGCTCGGTTTTGGCTAAAAATGGTGAAAAGTAGTTAAATATCATGAAAAATTTTGGAAAATTGCAGATAAGCTTTTTATATCATGTATAAGTCACACACAAAATTTGAAGTCAGTTGGAGAAGTCTAAGTAGACTTTTTGGTTAAACGAGTTCTAGGGTTTTCTAGTTCGGTTTTAGTGAAAAGGGCATGTCAAAGAAGATTTTGGTTCTGGAAAAATTACAGGGAACTATGTGGATGGCAGGGGACATCCAGGAGAAATTTGGGATTTTTCTAAGATCGTTTGGTATTTACGACATATTTAGTGTTTAAATGGTGTTTAAAAATAGATAAATAAATTTTAAATATAAGAATTAATTCTGGAAATATTTTTATTAAATTCCCCACTGTTAAAAAGTGATTGGTGCAAAATTTCAAGATCCGAGATTAAACGGATAATTATTTGTGCTAATTATCAAACTTTTAAAGTTAAAACGCGTAAACCGGTGACGTTCGCTTAAGCGAGCTGACTGGTGTATAAAAACCCTAAAAATGAACTATTTTCATATAATTGAGTTAAACAAGTAAAAATAAATCATCCGAACATAATTCGGATGATTTGAATAATTTTAACCTATTTTAACAGTTTCCGGTACGCCAAAGACGGAAACGAGTCCCGCGGCCAATCGGGACGTCTAAACCGAGCTCTAATTTCACATCTTTAATTAAATTATCAGTCAACCACTACTCTCGGGTCGTGTGTGACCAAACTCATTTTTGAAACATAAAAACGGGTAACCGTGCTAGGCACGCAAAACGGGGAAAACAAGCTATTAGAAAATTTGACTGTTGAACTCTAAACGACATCACAATCTGAGTCCGGAGAAGTGTTTCTGGGTTAACCTTGCCCCCAGAACGGGTACAGTGCTGGGTTAACAGTGTCCCCAGATGTACCGGTTAACTTGGTTAAAGTTATATTAATAATGAGTGTATAGTAACGATCGTATGGATCATATTACAGATTGGATGTGTTAACTGATAATGATTGTTGTTACCTGCTTGCATGTGCTAAGGTGAGTTTCACGAGCCCCTTTTTCTGAACTGCTTTCGAATATTTTCTCGGGGCGGAAGCATGTTTTTACTGAAATGTTTAAGTACATACTGAACGCATGGATTTGCATGGATTTATATATATTTTATTGTACGGGAATCGTACGGAAATGTACTAAGATGGTAATTGTCTGAGTTGCTAACATTCTAAGGCCCCGGAACACGAGTGATTAACTGAAAGCCGGTAGAGTGTGGATAGTACTATTGGTTTGACAAACCCAACTGGTCCGGCATGGATTTGCTGATGTTTCCCAGGCAATTGCACATGTCTATTTTGTTGTTATTTATTTTGCTATGTAATGTTAGACATAGCGGTTTGGGGCAGTTCCGTGGGCGGGGGATATGCCACGGGCCCGTGGGCGGGGGATATGCCACGGGGGTTGTGTGTGATAGTCAGAGGTTTCACTTGTGGGCTCAGCATAATTACATCGTAATTCTGGGTTAACATTGCCCCCGGAATGAGTACAGTACTGGGTTAACAGTGTCCCCAGATAATATTATATTTTGATATGGATTTATCATGGTTTACTCAATTGTGAAACTCACCAACTATTCGTAGTTGACCCGTTTTCTCACATGCTTTTCAGGTACAACTAAGATGAAGTGATTGCTTACGTGCTAAGTGCTTGATGTGTGTAAGATTTGCGTGCGGAATGTTAGGATACATTATAATAAATAGAATTATGTATCGTATTGTATGATGTGTGTATCACCTAGACTGTAATGAAATACGAGACAATGTAATTTTGAAGCATATTAATGTATTCAGTTTTCTTTATAAGCAATGTGGTTGATATCAGAGGTGTCTGTTGCATCCCGTTTACGTTTCCGCTGCGGTTACGGGGTGTTACACATACCTTCGGGCACTTATATGTGTATGTAAAGTAAGTTATGTGATTAACTAGAACTCACTCAGCGTAGCTGACTTTTAGTATGCACGCAGGCAAATAGGTTGAGGTAGCTCGCGTGATTGAAGACACATGGCATGGAATCGAAGATACTAGCATCTCGAAGAAATGTTGTGATGTTTTAAAGACTTTGTTTTGTTTTAAATGACTATGAATGTTTTATAAGACAACATTTGGAGGTTATGTAAGATATTATGGTTGAAGTTTTATATTCCGCATAAAGTTTTAATTTACTCTGATTTGTAGAACTGTGTTTATTAGTAAATCCAAAACCAAAGTAGGGCTACCGGTAACGGGGCGTTACATATGAGAAGATGATCGATGTTCTCTCCCTACCGCGGTGGGATGTTCATACCCTCGCGTGTAGACCATTCATGAATCGTGGGGGAAATCAACATGTAGACTGGTTTCATCAACATCTGCTGTTCGAAGTCAACCATGATTTTAAGGTTTTCAAACCACAGATTCCAACTCGCAAGCGCATCGATGAGATTGATCCAAGGACGGGTTGGAGGAACTTGGTTCTTAAAGTAAAGCCACCAAAGACCATGAAGCGTGTGCCGGTGAAGACGTGGAATCAACACATGTATTTATCATTCAACCGTTGATACTACGATAATCGAACTGGTGAGGCCGTCATTGTCTTGGGTAAAGGGTTAAAGACCGAGCTGATAAAGATCATCGATCTGATGTGGCTCATGAACTTGATAGAGACCGAAAACGACGCGCTTTTCAAGATAAGATATCGATCGAGCGAAGTGAAGACTATGATCGAGCAATGCAGTTTCAGCGTGTTGTTCGTGTGTGTCATGAGCATGGTATTCACAGTTGTATCGACTGGCAGACTAAGCGCTTCAAATAAGTTAAAGACAAAAAGCTCAAGACGAGGGGGTGTCTGTCAAAACACAGTTTTGCGTCTCGAGTCTTTGTATTTATCGTTAATGTATTTATCGTTTTATTTATGTAATAATTATTAAAGACAATTAATGTAGTTTGTATAGGTATCATCTAGTTCGTTAAGGATGTTTAACGAACTAGACTTAAGTTATGTTCCCTCCGGATTTGTTAAGGATGTTTAACGAATCAGGGGGTGATTCGTTAAGTTTATTATGTGTATTGTATGTAACGAAGTGAGTAGATAGTTCGTTACGAAATGTGTAACGAACTAGACTCATCTTTTATATATAGTGGACTCTTTCCACTGTTAATTTAAGTTTTGAGTTAAGATTATCGAACCTCTACCCATTTGTTCTCTCAAATCTTCTATTATACATACACATACATACAATCGGTACTAATATATAACATTAATGCATAATCGGATAAGAGCATCATGAACTAGATCCTTATAGTTATTATAATCTATCAGATCTGAGATATGGTTAAGGTATTCTCAATCAGGTAAATGGCTATCCCGAACATTTACAAGTAAATATTAGGACCAAACATATACAAGTATATGTCCTTCAAATATGAGCAATTGACATAATTTTAAGCGAAAGTATACAAAAATCTTTTTGGATTTTCTCTTTACATACATAAAAACACAATCTTTTTGTATTTTTGGATTTTTCTTTTTCTATACATATAAAAAACACAATATTTTTAGCTTTTTAATTTTCAAAAAAAAATCACAATATTTTTATATTTTTCATTTTTAAATGTTTTTGGTTTTTCTCTATACAAACAAAAATCACAATATTTTTGTATTTTTCATATTTCACCTCCAAAACACAAAACATAAAAATAAATGAAAGAAAATAAACAAAAACAAAATAAAGATAACTGTCCTTGTTTAAGGAACTCAGCAAGTGTTTTAAGACCGTTTAGACCAAGCAAAAAGTTAAAACGAGTTTTGTCAAATGCCTTGGTAAACAGGTCAGCACGTTGAAAATCCGTGTGCACCTTTTCAATATCAATTATTTTCTTTTCAAAATAGTCTCGAACGAAATGATATCGAATCTCAATAGGTTTTGTTTTTGAATGCTGCACTGGATTTTTGTGATACTTATAGCAGCAGAGTTATCAATTAAAATTGGAGTAGTAAGAAACTTCAAACCATAGTCGCGCAGATGTTGTTGGATCCATAGAACCTGTGAACAGCAACTCAAGGTTGCCACGTACTCTGCCTCAGCGGTTGAAGTGGAGAGCGTTGTCTTCTTCTTACACTGCCAGGAAACAAACTGGCTTCGTAAAAATTGACAACCCGCCGTAGTCGATTTGAAATTGATCTTGCATCCTCCATAATCAGAGTCGGAAAATGCAATGAGTTCAAAGCTATCGTCCTTGGGATACCATAACCCGATGTCTGTATTACCCCTCAAATAGTGAAGTATACATTTAACCGCTGTCAGGTGAGTCACTCGAGGACTTGATTGGTACCTAGCACACAAACAAACTGTAAACATTATATCAAGACGAGAAGTAGTTAAATACATTAATGAACCAATCATTTCTCGGTAAAGGGTAGGATCTACGGTATCCTTCAATTCATCCGGTGATAAATTGTGACCCACGGGAAGAGGTGTCGAAGGGATTGTTCCGGCAGTTATCTTGAATCGGCTCAAGACATCGTTCCCATATTTCGTCTGATGAATGAAGATTCCCTTATCAGACTGATGAACTTGCAACCCGAAGAAGAAATTCATTTCCCCCATCGAGCTCATTTCAAACTTCGTCTAGGCCAAGAATATTCATATAGCTTCCAATCGTGCAACTTGAGCATATACATCAGTGTAATCTATGCTTTCTTGCTGATGAAAAACTTGAACAACCAATCGTGCTTTGTTTCTGACGATCACACCTCAATCATCCTTCTTGCATTTAAATACCCACTTTGTCGGAATTGGTTTCTTAACTCGAACTGGTTTATCAATGAGATCCCAAACACCCAGTCGATTAAACTGTTGCATTTCTTCTCGCATAGCTTCTACCAAAGATGGATCACCAAGAGCCATACGAACATTTTTCAGTTCTACTTGAGATAGAAAGCAAGTGTATTTCGTGATATTCATGATTCACGAGGAATGCATAGCGGCATACGCACACAATATGGAATCAGTAGAATTAGCAACTTGATGACGTGTTTTCACACCTACATCAAGATCACCAATGATGTTGTCCTGTGGATGATATGAATGAATCTGAAGAAATAGATTCTCAGGGACAACAAAATTTTCAGATAAGTTAGTTAGATTCTCCTCAGCATCATGAGACGATTCACCAATCTCATGTGTGTCAGGAAATGGAGCCGAAGAAGAATCAAAAAAATGACCATCATCAGATGAGATATAAATCACATCAGACGTATCAGAAAGATCATCTTGTGATGCATCCACATAAACAGTACCAGAAGATCTTGGAGGTAAGTATTGATATTCAAAATAAGCACGCACCAAGAGTTCATCTGGTTGATCGATTATTTGAGTGAATGAGTTAAATAAACTCTCATAATCGAACATCCAATCAGTTCCTTTACCCTGGGGAGGTGTGGTGTATCTTTGACAATCAACATGGTGCCACTTCTCTACACACCCAGAATTAAAGTTAAATACACGTTTCTTTGGTGATGCGTAACCCAAGAAATAACCTCCAATTGCTTTTTCTTCAAATTTTCCCGCATCCTTCTTCAACATAGTACAAGGACACCCGAATGGTTCCAAATACTTTAAATTAGGCTTTCTATCTTTAGAAGTTCATAACTCGTGTTTTGAAGCTTCTTCACAGTCAAAACACGATTAAGCATGTAGCAGGCAGTATTCACAGCCTCATTCCAGAACTGAACAAGAAGCTTAGAATCTGCAAGCAATGTACGAGCCGCTTCAATCAGTGTTCTATTCATTCTTTCTGCCACACCATTCTGTTGAGGTACATAAGAAGCACTGTATTCTCGATGAATTCCTTTCTGAATACAAAATATATCCAATACATTGTTTTTAAACTTCGTACCATTATCACTTCGAATACGTCTCACTTTCAATTTATACAGTGATTCGATCTTCGTGATTAAAATTTGAACCAGAATGGGTGTTTGATCTTTTGAACTCATAAATAAAACCCAAGAATATCTTGAATAATCATCAGTGACAACTAGACAGTACCAATCACCAGCAATACTCGCACGATTCATAAGACCAAACAAGTCCATATGAAGTCGTTCCAGTGGAGTATCAATGGTATTGATTAATTTAGATGTGTGCGACTTCTTCTTCTGTTTGCCCTTTTTACAAGCAACACAGTGGTCAGTTAACTTAAAATGTTTTAACAAAACACCATCAACCAGATCATTAACCATTAAATAGTTCATTTTTCTAACATGAATATGACTCATCCTTCTGTGCCACTGAATCGTGTCCTTTTTAGTTGCCTTAGAAATAAAACACGTTTCGACAGAAGTAGATACCTTAGAAGTCATGTTTAACATATAAATATTGTTCGATCGTGGAGATCGCATAACTACCATATCCTTAGGAATGACGTATCCTAGTTTAAGGATTAAACACTCCTTATCATTAAATACGGTTGTGTATTTCTTATCACAAATTTGTGACACACTTAACAAATTATGATCAACTTTATCACAATAATTAACGTTCTCAAATGTGATACTCCCATTTGACACATCTCCTTCTTTTGTGATCAGTCCACCCGAATTACCTGAAAATGCTACATATCCTCCTTGTTTATTCTTGACATTTGTTAAGAGGTTAATATTGCCGGTAATATGACGAGAGCATCCACTATCCATTATCCAATTTTCACCAGAAACAGTCTTGGATAAACTCTCGTCAAAATTAGCCATGCAAGCGAAAGAAGTTGGTTGCATATGACACGAATCATCAGAATCTGATTCCGTTTCATTGTCATATGATAGCTCATTCCCACTTGCATCTTGAAATATGTCATTCATCTCGAACATAGCCAAGTTAGATTGATTATCGTTGCACAATAATCTTTGAGGCCAATTAGTTTCATCAGTAACAGAAAGCAAGGCTTGTGATCCCGAAGCAGAAGTGAAGAAACACGGATCCACTCCGCACTAATGGGTCCTGAATCCAATGAGTCAACAGGGTAGGATACGGTTAACTGCCAATACGATATGAACACAGTTGCCTAAAGTCCAGTGGCGAAGTCCTGCAAAACAGACAACGTGAGCTCGTTACGGGAAGGACAAGGTGGGGGTCTTCCCGTAACCACCCTCCGGCGTGAGAATAAGTACCGTTCTATAGAAGATAAGCACTTAAGTAAATTCAGAGAATACAGTGGGAGTGAATGCATACCTCATGATGATCGAGAGGGTATTTAAAGCCAAAGAGTGTGGGAAGGTAATTAGGCCAGTTGTCCTTCTCAGAAGATGCTCTCGTAACCACCTGGACATGTGTCCTCTTTTGATAGGTTCGGTTTATACGTTGCATGTTCATGTATAACCACCTGGACACGCGTCCCTCTATTATAGGCCAAACAGGTATCACTGGCCATGTGCATGGTTATAACGGCCTCGCCAGGTGTCTCTTTCTGATTGGTTGAAGGGTCACCTATTGCTCAAGAAAGCATCTTGGTAAATCTTCTAGAAGGTAATTAATTAGTTACTGACAGCTGTCCCGGGGTATTACCTCACAGTTATTTACGTGGAAGGATATTCCTTTCTGCGGATGACCTTTGAGGGTGCCCGGATGCTTCCGCATGTGCTATGAGGGTGTTTCTTCCTCAAATGATTTCGCGGATGATTCATATGCCCCGCAGGTGACTTGTGATGAGTTCTTATTGACCCGCGGGTATTACTTAAGGGTATTTGGGTCTTTTCAGTACCCTACCTCTATAAGTCCCCCAGTCCAGTGTTTCTTCCATGTGAAGTATTTTATGCGGGTGAAATTCTGGACTTAATGCGTATTTGGGGTTTTTTATATTTTCAAGTTGGTAGAAAATATCTTCTGTCTTTTGTCGATAATCATGAAAAAAGGACAAGTTGACCACTCGCAGGCGCGTGTGTAGGTGACAGGACGTTTACGACGGCTATCACTGTACTGTACAACTTTTTGCCTTTTTAGATTTTCCCTCGTGACGTGGCGATCATTTAGTGGATGGTTTTTTCTCTCTCCACTGTTCGCATCCCATCGCATTAATTGCGGTGGGTATAAATAGAGGGAGCTACCTTCTTTTTGAAGTTTTATCGCCTTTGGATTCTGATTATTTTCTTTGTTCCTTTCTCTGAACCTTTCTGCGTATTCCTTTTGATTTTTAATCCAAATATTTTAACCAAGTGCTCGCATAATGGCATCTGTCTAATCTGAAGTTGATGAGATAGAAGTCCTGTGGGACTTGGATGAGTATCAGAAACTCATTACGACCTATGGCATTCCATCGGGGTGGGAACCGGAGTTCTCGTCTGCCGGCTCTATCGCCAGTTTCCCACCTCCCAGGAACGTGGCCTTATACGCAGACTATTTTGATCGCGCTAACTTTCACCTTCCTGTTACGAAGTTTTTTCTATGAGTGGTCAAGGCATTTGGGATTCACTTATCTCAGCTTCACCCTCGTGCCATCATGCTAATTCGTCACTTCGAATTTGTGTGTATAGCACATGATATAGTACCTCGGTTAGACTGATTCGTTGTTTTCTACAAGATGGCCAGTTGGAGTGGGTGGTTTACTTGCCATAGTTTTCCTGATAGAGTTATCGGTACTGTTACTGAAGAAACTTCCAAGGACTGGAAGAGAAAATTTTTCTGTATTTCTGAGGACGTGGTGCCAGAGACCATGGTCCGTCGCGCTGTTAATGATGCTCTCATTGATGTTACTCCTATTGCCCATGAGAAGCGCAACTGGTTCCGCAAGCTTACTTCTTCTCCAACCCTGATGCGGGTGCTCCCAGAGGAGGCCCTTGTATGGGCGGGCATGAGCCGGTTGTGGCCTTCTCTTTTTGCGGAGCCTGTTTTCGTTGAGCTAGATGGCCTTAATTTTGTTACCTTGTCATCATTTTCTTTTTGTTTCTCGGAAGTTATTTTACTAAGTTTCGCGTTTTCTTTCAGGTTTTGGTCCAATGTTGAACGTTCTAGTTGACGGTAAGGGCTGCGTGGGTAAGACTATCCGTGATGTTAAGGATATGCCTATCCTAGAAAAGACTTCACAATACTTCCTTTTTCCAGTCAAAGTACGTGCTGAACCAATTGTTTCAGAAGCTATCTTTGAAACAAGTGCGTACATCTTGAATCCTCCTCCTCATAACGTGCTGACCTCTGACGGGACGATCGTCATTCTAAGTGACGGCTCTACTGATCTTGAGGAGGAGAGCTCAGATTATGCATCTGAAATTTCGTTTGTTTCTCACTTGTTAACAGAGCTCTGTCGGAAGAGATCCCTCCGCGCTTCCCAGGCAAGTGACACGGGTACTAGTACCGCGGATACCAGGAAGGAACCAAGGACGAAGAAGCGCCGGACACATCGTCCGAGGAGACCGCCACCACCCAGCCTTGCGCATCGTTTGGGGACGATGACCGGTGAGTACTTATTTGTTTACTTTGTTGTTTTTTATTTCGATAATGTGATCTGACTATAACTTGCATTTACAGATCCATCTATTGCTGAAGGTCATGCGGCTGGTAGGCTACACACGCCGATCCCCAATGTTGAAAAACAACCGTTGCCTCCTCCGAAGAAGGAGGCGGACAAATCTGTTACTCCTCCTGTTGAAACGACTGTAGAGGGGTCGAATGTTCAGCCGGTGACTACCGGGTCTCTGGACTATCTTTTCCAGGGTGGGGACGCCACCGATTTTCAAAGTGGTAACCCTGAAGTCACTGCTGAAGGCTTCAGGGTTAATGAATCTCCCCTACGATCCACTCCTCAATTCTATTCTTCTTCCTCGCCTTTCATGTCGAGCGGGGAAGGAGATTTCTTTTTTGGACCGTCTACCCATGAGGTTGGGGGAGGTTCTTCGTAGGGTGCTCCACAACAGACTTCTTCCTCCCCTGTTCGTCTCGGAACTTCAAGTTCTCAATTCCTTGGGAACGTTCAGTTGGGAAGAGACTTTGACTTGTTTGTCTCGCCTTGGGACATTGTCAATGGGTCTCGGGTTTCTAACCCAAAAACTTGTATGAGTTTTGTTGAGCACTGTATGCCGCCTGCTGAGATAGCATACTAGAATACCCGCTCCCGCCAAGATCTTCATACTGATCTATCTGTTCCTTTGACTAACATCTTAGCCTGTAGTCAAGAAATCTTGCTAGAGTGGCGGACTATGGGCGGGAAGTTGGGTGCAGCTTCCGAGGCTGTGAAGTCTGCGGAGAGAGAAGCTGAGGAGCAGTGAAAGGCAGCGGTCGCGGAAAAATGGAAACAAGTTGATGCCGAAGCTGCACTTAAGCTGGAAAAGGACCGGAGTGCTACTGCTGCTAAGGGTTGGAAATAGGCCTATGAAAGGTATAATGCCCCTCTTGAAGCTTCCCGAGCTGAAACTCAGAGAAAAAAGGACAAATTGGCGAGGGCACAGGACGGGGTGTCCCATCAAAACGCCCGGATTCAAAAACTCGAGGAAGCATTAAGATTGCAAGGGGAGCAATCTGAGCTTAAGGATAAGACTGTTGTTGAAATGCAGTCTGCATATGACTCCCTTTTGCAATATTACACTGAAACAAGAAACCGCGCCTCCGTCGAGTTACAAGAATTTCGTGGTAGGGCGGAGCGTGCTGAGCGAGAAAGACAGTACTTCCTTAACCGTGGTCTAGACTTGGTAAGATTCCCTCATACGTTACTTTGTCTGTGCGTTTTGAGTTTTGTGCTAATATATCCTTTATGTTTTGTTGTTAGGTCATCCATCATGTCAAAAGGAGTACGGAGCTTACGGATTGCTTCGTGAACTTGACTACTGCTGCAAAAGCATTTGTCTGGGTAGAAGGTTTCAATGAAGGATTGGCGTTTGCTCAATCCGGACAACCTGTTGAAAGTCACACGCTTCACGGCCTTGATGCGAAGCAAGAATTAGACATGCGGGTGCAAGAGTATGACGAGCTTGTCTTTCCGCTCCAAAATATGCTTCCGGAGTTTTCCTTGATTGAAGATGGCGTGAAGCAGTTGTGGGTCTATATTGATGACGATTCTGAGGGAGACGAGTCTGACGATGAAAAGTCTGAGGATGTTTCTCATAATGCTCCGGAAGGCACCTCGGCCCTGAACCCATAGAATAAATGTAGGAGCTAGAATTTGGAATTTCCTTCCATGTTTTTGTAATTATCCTTTTTTTTTAATATTAATGAAAGGAACTGCATTTTGATAATATCTTTGTGAAATATCTTTCTTTAACGTTTGAACTTGTGCAAGTTGGATAGTACTGGTGACGTGGCGGGGAGAGAGTTTTTAGGCAGTGGCTGACAAGACGTGTAAAACACCTGTTTGACAGCCTGTAAGCGCTTTTTCGAATCTCCCGCCTGACGTGTCGGTCTTCCTGTGGCTCGCCTTTTCTCTTTCCTCTGTCAGTCAGATGGTCGCATTAATTGCGATGAGTATAAATATGCCTTGAGGTCTTCAACCCATTCTTATCACTTATATATTTTCTCTCTTTCTTATATCAGAGAACTTTTTCTTTCTTATAACTGTTCCATATCTTTCACAAAATGGCTGCCCAGAAGAAAAATCCTCCTGCTATTAACGAAGTTGTATGTGAAATCAAGGAAAAAGACTTTGATGACGTTAAATACGTATATGGTTTCCCTTCAGAATGGGAGGCCGAACGTCCGCCGAAAGGGGCTATTGCAACGGCGCCTCCGACGAAGAAGATGGCCGTCTACGTGGACCACTTCACTACCGGGAACTTCCGATTGCCCGTGACCAAGTTCGTGCAATCGGTCTTGACAGCATATGAGATTCATTTATCCCATATTCACCCATTTGGGATGCTTAGAATTCGACACTTCGAGTTCTGATGTCAAGCGCACAACTATGACCCTTCCGTCAGTTTGTTTGCCGTATTCTTCAAGATGACTTATCGTGAAGGCTGGTACGGTTTTGCCACCACCGGCAAAGGATCTATTGGCTTTAAATGGCTTCGCAACATTCATGGGTGGAAATCAAAGTTCTTCTGGATCCGGGAAGATGTTATCCCGTTCATAATGACTCACCGGAAACTGAAAGATAAGTTACCGGAAGTCATTGCTTCCGAATAAAAAGGTCATGCTTGGTACCTTACTTTGACCAAGACTCCAACGCCCATGCATCCTATTCATGAAGGGGAGATGGTACACGCTAATATGAGCCGTTTTTTGCCATTCCCGACTCTGGAACCGTATTATGAGAATCCCGACGGAAGTAAATTTTTACTAATACCCTTCCGGGCGCTCAGTTTATTTTGTTTAACATTCTTCCATTGAAGGTGAAGGTACGATCCTCTCCACCCTTGTGGACAAGATGGGCGGCATGATGGTACGCCGCCCCATTACACAACATGATGTGCCGTTCTTGGATCGCACTCTACTACTCTCACCCCGGAGCCTCTTGTCTCCGAGGCGATGTATGCCCAAGGTGAGGAGTTTGTCAAAAAATGCGAAGGTATTTTCAACCCCGCCCTGTAACTGCCGTTACTTCAAGCGGAGTGATAGTTCTTCTCTCGTCCAGCGAAGAGTCATCACTCTGTGAAGGAGGGTTATCTATTGGTGCTACTAACCCTTCACCTTCGACTGTAGGTTTGACCCGCAAGCAAGATTTGAAGGCCACCACCGATCCGTCAACAGGTGAGGAAGGTGGTCCTCAATCCGTTGAGGGCGAACCTCAGGGTATGGGAGTGGGTGCTTCCAAGGCTGCCAGAAAGCGAAAAGAACTGCCTTCCGATGATGCACCCTCTAAGAAGAAGAAGAAGAAGAAGACGGCTAAGGTTCTAGATTTGGGTGCTCGTCTCCGAGAGCTTTCTGCCCAGGACGCCTCCAAGAGTAAGTTTTGGACCTTACTTATGGGGGCGGGCTTCCTCATCTCAAGTGGAGGAAGATACTGCTCCGCATAACCCTCACTAGTCATTGCATCGGAATTCAGTGTTAAGTGATGCGAACGTGTGTCATGAGTATCTTCAAGAAAGTCTTCCTCCCACTGAGAGGGAGCGACAACGTCGCCGCATCCGCCAAGAGCTATTGGATTCAAATTCTTATCATATGGCGAACACTGTTTCCACCAATCAAGAGATACGTCGTGATTGGTTAGCCATGAACGAGGAGTTGGAAGAGACTGAGCACAACTTGTTATATGCTAAGAAAGAAGCTCTTAAAGCATTAACTTACGCCCGGGACAGACATCGGGCCATGGAGGCGGAGAAAGCCAAATTCCTTGCCGCTGAGGAAGCCAAGGCTTTTTTCTAGAAGCAGTTGGATGAACAAGCTGAGCTGATAAGAACCCTCCAGGATGACTCAGCGGCCAAAGACAAGTGCTTATCTGATCTCAATGCCAAGAGCCGAGACCAAGCTTTGGAGTGTGTTGGTCATAAGATGGATCTTATCCGGGCTCAGGCGGATAAGAAGTGGCTTCTAACAACAGCAATTCCCAAGGTACCAAGTCTTTTGTTAATATAATTAGTTCGGATATGCATGTGCTCACATATGGTTATTTTGACTCAACAGGTTATCACTGACGTTTGGAACAGTGACGATCTTGGGAACTGTGTTGCGTTACTCCTCCGTGCTTCCGAGAAAGCAGGCCGGCAAATGGGCTTTGAAGAAGGATACAAGTTTGGTTCTGAGGGCCGGGTTCCGGAGGAGTATGTCTTGGCTGGTAAAGACACTGCTGCTATCCTTATTGAGAAAACCAAGGATTTTGACACTCTGAAGTTCTCCCTTTCCGATCACATATCGGAACTCGCGGACAAGGAAGATGCCATAGATCAATTAAAAGAGCTATTGGATCTTGATGAGGGAGAAGAAGAAGAAGCCAATAATACCGCGGAGGATGAGGATGTCACTCCATAGATATATATGTCTTTGTTGTAAATACTTCTTTTGCTTGTAATCTCATTTGACTAGTTAATAAGAAGTCTTGTTTCCTACCGGTGCACTTTGTCTTATGTACTATAATATAAGTGTCTATCCGGAACTTCGATTTTGTCAATAAAATATTACAACTTATCAAAATAACAAGGAACTTACTCAACATTCTTTATACTTTGGCATGAGCCTTCTTATAATAAGGAAAATTGCATAACTTGCAAGTCTATGTGGGCACGCAGGCCGAAATAAAAAGGGTAAATAAAACTGCTACATATAGCATTTCTTTAACTGTGCTGCATTCCAAGTTCGAAGAATCTCCGTTCCATTCAACGTTTCTAACTTGTAGGCACCTTTGGTTAACACTTGTTTGATTCTGTAAGGTCCCTCCCAAGTTGGGGCTAACTTGCCTGGAGGTTCCTGTCCGGAGGCCTCATTGCTGCGGAAGACAAAGTCTCCCGCATCAAATTCGCATGTCTGGACCCGCGAGTTGTAGTACTTTTGAAGTTGTCGCTTATAATTGTGCTCGCGGATTGATGCTAATTCTGTTCTTTCTTCGAGTAAATTGAGATTCATCCTGAGTTCGTGTTCATTATTATCAATTAGCCTAACTCTTGCGGACGGAATCCCGATTTCAGCGGGAATCATGGCTTCAGTGCCGTAGGTCAGGCTAAAAGGTGTTTCCAAGTTGCTAGAGTTCTTTTGGGTACGAAAGGCCCAATGTACATGGGGTAATTCGTCGACCCAACCCGTCCGTTTAGTACCTAACCTTGCTTTGATCCCTTCTTTGATAGTCCGGTTGATCCTTTCGACTTGACCATTTGCTTGTGGGTGCGCTACAGATGTAAAAACTTGAGTGACTTGGAGTTCTTTCAACCACTCCTTAGTCCGTTGTCAGCAAATTAGGTCCCATTATCACTTACCAGTTCCTACGGGAGGCCAAACCGGCAAATGATGAATTCCCAAAGGAATTTTTCACGCTTTATGTCGTTATTGAGGTGACCGGTTTGGCTTCTACCCACTTGGTGAAGTAATCAATGGCCACTAGCAAGAATTTGACTCATCCCGGGGCTTCTGGGAAAGGCCCCATAATGTCAATAGCCCATTTCTGGAACGGCCAAGCAGATGTTACCGGAATCAGATCGTTTTTTTAGGGCGCAAAGTATTGGGGGCATGACGCTAGCATGAATCACACTTTCTGATTTCCTGCACAGCGTCCAAATGCATATCAGGCCAGTAGTACCGTGTGTTCATGATCTTTGCAACTGTCAATCTTGGACCCGCATGAAGTCCGCAAATACCTTCATGAATTTCTCGGATTAGGTAATTTGCGTCTTCCGCGTCTACAAAACGTAATAGCGGACCAAGGAATAATCTCTGGTACAAAATGGCATCAGTCATCTGGTAATTCAGAGCTTTGTGCTTAATTTTCCGAGCTTCAGCTTTTCCAGCTGGAAGTGCTCCGGAAGATAAGTAGGCTTTGATGGGTGTCATCCAAGATTCGACACCAGTTTGAATTACCAGGACTTGATTCTGTGGGATAGATGGATGATCTAGGACTTCTACACGAATATCCTTGGCAAAATGCTCAAAATTTGTTGAAGCTAGCTTGCTAAGAGCGTCTGCCGACTTGTTTTCACTCCTCTTAATGTGAATAACATTGAAAGAGGCGAACTGGCGAATCAAGACCCTTGCTTGAGACAAATAAAAAGCCATGACATCATTTTTGGCTTCATACGTTCCATTTATTTGTCCCGCAATTAGCATGGAATCCACCCGTGCTTCCAAATGTTTTACCCTAAGCGTTTTTGCTATCCGCAGTCCTGCCAGGAAGGCTTCATATTCCGCCTCGTTGTTAGTACTTTTAAAGTCTAACTTGATGGCGTATGTAAATTCATGCCCTTCCGGGTTGACTAGCCTTAAGCCTGCACCTGACCCTCACTGCTTGAAGCTCCATCCGTGAACAGCGACCAAACTTGCCCTTGTTCCGGAGGTGCTTAGGGTTGTTGCTCAATTAGACACTCTTGCTCTTTGTGTTGTGGGACTTCGGTGACGAAGTCCGCCAATACTTGCCCTTTTATTTCCGGTCTGGGTTTTTACTCTATTGAGTGTTCACCTAGCTCAATGGCCCATTTTGCCAGTCGTCCAGACAACTCAGGCTTGCTTAACACGTTTTTCAATTTATACCCGGTCAACACGTTTATCGGGTGTCCTTGGAAGTACCTAAGAAGCCTCCGGGCTGCGTATACTAACGCCAAGACTAGCTTTTCGAGCATCGAGTATCTTGTCTCTGGGTCTGACAATGTTCGACTGACGTAGTAGATTGGAGTTTGAACGTTTTTTCTATCCGTCAGTAGGACAGCACCTATGGCGATGTCAAACGCCGACAAATATAGTGTTAGTGGTTCACCCGCGTATGGAGCTGTTAGCGTGGGTAACTCCATTAAACACTTCTTGGCTTCCTGGAATGCTTGTTCAGCTTCCGAAGTCCATCTGAATTGTACCTTTTTGAGAAAATTTCTCAGTGTTGAGATGAACGGGTAGGATTTAGCAGCGTGATTTTCCAGAAACCTGTTTAGTGCTACCAATCTACCATTAAGTGATTGAACTTCTTTGAGGGATGCGGGAGACGGCATGCGGGCTACTGCTTGTATTTTATCCGGATTGGCTTTAAAACCCGTGCCTGTCACAATTACTCCAAGGAACTTTCCTTCTTCCATTCCAAACGAGCACTTTGTAGGATTGAGTTTCATATTGATGCTTCTTAAAGTTTCGAAAGTTTCCTCTATGTCCCTCAACATTTGGTCTTCTTCTGTGCTTTTTATCACTAAATCGTCCATATAAACCTCGAGATTTTGACTTATCTGGCTTTTGAAAGCCTGATCCATCAATCGTTGGTATGTGGCCCTCGCATTCTTTAACCCGAAAGGCATCATTCTGTAACAGAATATTCCTTGTTCAGTGTGGAATGCTGTCTTGTCCTCGTCACCAGCCGCCATATGAATCTGGTGATAGCCTTTGTAGGCGTCGAGGAAGCACTTGAACTTGAATGGGGCTACAGCATCTACCTTTAGGTCGATCTCCGAAAGTGGGTAACAATCTTTCGGGCATGCCTTGTTAGATCTTTGTAATCTATACACATCCTCCACGTTCCGTTGCTCTTTGGGACGATCACCGGGTTGGCCACCCATGTTTGGTATTTGATTTCTCGGATAATCCCGGCGTGAAGAAGATCTTGCACCTGTTCATTCATGGCCTTCGTTTGTTCCGGACCCATTTTTCGCTTCTTTTAAACAATTGGGGGTGATTAGTGGGTTCACCTTCAACTTGGGCTCCGAAATGCTCCGCGGGACACCGGTCATGTCTGCGGGCTGCCACGCGAAAATGTCGATGTTTTTTGCCAATAATTGTTTCTAAAAGGTTCGGACAATTTCAGAGATAGCCGGACCAATAATCACGGTTTGGTCTGTTAATTTCTTGTTAAGAACCCATTTCTCTGGTTAGGTTCTCTGATTTTGTCTTGGAATTTTACTCGGCTTTGAGCTCTCGGTTGTGAAGCAATGACGATTCACATGGATTATTGCTACACTGGTGCGAGTTGGTACCCCCACTGCACCGTGAGCAGTGGACGAATGGGCGTTGAAATCACCAATCGCCTCTCGCCCGAGAATAATATCATGCTGGAGGTTGCCGGTAAAACTAAAAATTCAACCTCTTCTGTTCTTGAGTGGATCCCATCACTGAGTGTGACCGGAAATGTAATCACACCCCGCGGGTGCATTATTTCTCCGCCAAATCCAGAAACAGGTGCATGGATCGGTCTTAATCTTTCTTTATCTTCTTCCTCGAGTTGTTCGAAGCACTGTTCATACATAATGTCAGATGTGCTTCGAGTGTCAAAGAACACATACTGCGACCGATAGTGGCCAGACAGGGCAGTGATTATCAAAGCATTCTTGTTGTTTGGACCACCCTTAATTCGTGGAAAAATAACCGGCTCATTTTTCCATTCTTCATCTGAAAACTCTTTCATCTTTCAGCCTAACCATTTTTCACTTTGGATCATCTGGACGTTCAAATCTTTTACTTGTCTTTTGGGCGGGCCCTGGTTATCCCTTGCGGGAGGTTTACCATCCCCTGCCTTTGCACCTTTGACCAAGTGTTCTAGCTTTCCATTCTTTACTGATGTTTCGATTTCATTTTTTAGGGCCACACACTCGTTTGTGTTGTGTCCAATGTCGTCATGGTATGAGCAGTGTTTGTTTTTGTCGAGGAATGACTTCCTCGGTATTGGCTGTGGCTTGCGGAAAGTCAAATTCTCCGTGGTGAGAATTTCTGCGGGAGACTTGGACAAAGGAGTCCAGCTTTTGGGAGACCGAGCTGAGAAGCTCTGTTTGTTTTTGTTACCGATCAAGGATCTCGCATCAAATTGCTTTGGTGCTTCTGTGTTCGGTTGCAATCTTGACCAAATTGGTCCCTTGGCTTGTCGGTTTGGTCTTGGAGTTTGGAACTCGATTTTTGGTAATTGTCTCTGACTGCCGGATCCCAAGGTTTTCTCGGTTCTCGCAAATAGCTTAGCTGACGTCATGATTTCATCCCAAGATTTGGGCATTCCGTCTCTTCCCGTTAGAGTATGGATCAAGGCATCACTATTTACATTCTTTCGGAATGCTCCCCTCAACATGTCCTCACTGACCCCTCCGATATTAAGGCTCTCATTGTTGAAACAAGTAATGAAATCCTCAATGGATTCATTATTTCTCCTTACTACGTCCAGTATCTCGGATGGGTCATGAGTGTGTTTCTTTTGCTGACTGAAGTGCTGGGAAAACTTTGCTACGAACTCTTTCCATCTCTTAATGTGTCCGCATGGTAATTTTTCAAACCACTCTCGTGCAGCTCCCGTGAATGTCAATGCGAACATGTGACACTAGTATGGAAGAGTCCAACCACTGACTCCTCCAACTGCTTCGAATCACTGGGATCCGTCATCCCGTTATATGTCCCGACAGATGTTGGGATTTTTGCGTTTATCGGTAACGGAGCTGTCACGATGGCCGGAATGAATTTTGATTTTTCTGCGAATGATTCCGGACGATATGGTTTGGAGAAATCGTGCTCCACATTACTGTAGTACTCCGCATTGCGGACAGGTGGACGCGGACGGCTAACCCCTCCATAAGACTGGTGCTGACTATCCCCGCTGTAAAAGCTGTCTTCAGGGCGGTATGTTGAATCGTAACCGTCCGACTCTTCCTCGTAGGATGGTACGTGCATATTGATACGAGGAAGGGGTGCAACCTTCATACTTCACTTAAATTATGTTCCCTTTGTTGGCCGTACTAAATATGGCTACCCCTTATCGGAGGAGAAATAGATCTCCTAGGAGGGTCGTCATAATTCAGAGTACGAGCATGAAAGCGTTCATTCTGTACCCTTCGTTTGTACTCAGCGGCCAGACTTTCTTGTTGAATGTGAAGCCACTCATCCGGAGATAAGAGTCCCTCAGACCTATGACTTGCTGCACGAGTTCTCACCGGGACTAAATCACCGGAATCTTCTTCGAGGTCCAATTCTGAATGAGTCCGGCGATTATCTCTCATAATTCGCCCAAGATCTCCCAAATTGGAACCTCTCGGAGCTGTGACCCCTCCTAGGTCGTTAGGAGTGGGACCAGCTGGTGTTACCAAATTCCTCGTTCCCACTGGAGTAACGTCTGCCAGTGGAGTAAGATGTCTTCGAGTTGATGAACCACCCAAAGTAAACCCTCCGGTTGTCATAACATCATCCTGCTCACCAGGAGTGAGATTCTGAGCGAACAAGATGTTGCTCCTTCACGCGTTTCTAAGTTGGTAACACGTGAATTATGTTCGAGGGTCCCCGTCGGCCCTTTAGGAATTTGGCTCATATCGTAACTCGAAATTAAGATGAATTGTTGTTCTAACAAAGCACGGATGGCGTCAATAAAGAAAAACGGATCCACTCCCCACTAATGGGTCCTGAATCCAATGAGTCAACAGGGTAGGATACGGTTAACTGCCAATACGATATGAACCCAATTGCCTAAAGTCCAGTGGTGAAGTCCTGCAAAACAGACACCATGAGCTCGTTACGGGAAGGACAAGGTGGGGGGTCTTCCCGTAACCACCCTCCGGCGTGAGAATAAGTACCGTTCTATAGAAGATAAGCACTTAAGTAAATTGAGAGAATACAGTGGGAGTGAATGCATACCTCATGATGATCGAGAGGGTATTTATAGCCGAAGAGTGTGGGAAGGTAATTGGGCCAGCTGTCCTTCTCAGAAGATGCTCTCGTAACCACCTGGGCACGTGTCCTCTTTTGATAGGTTCGGTTTATACGTTGCATGTGCATGTATAACCACCTGGACACGCGTCCCTCTATTATAGGCCAAACAGGTATCACTGGCCATGTGCATGGTTATAACGGCTTCGCCAGGTGTCTCTTTCTAATTGGTTGAAGGGTCACGTATTGATCAAGAAAGCATCTTGGTAAATCTTCTAGAAGGTAATTAGTTACTGACAGCTGTCCCGGGGCATTACCTCACAGTTATTTACGCGGAAGGATATTCCTTTCTGCGGATGACCTTTAAGGGTGCCCGGATGCTTCCACATGCGCTATGAGGGTGTTTCTTCCTCAAATGATTTCGCGGATGATTCGTATGCCCCGCGGGTGACTTGTGATAAGTTCTTATTTGACCCCCGGGTATTACTTAAGGGTATTTGAGTCTTTTCAGTACCTACCTCTATAAGAAGGTATACCTCCAGAAGGTTGTCAGCATCATTACCCTTTTTCACAGTAATTCTTTCATAATTTCGCAGTATTAAACTCTTTCTTTAGATTATCACACTCTTTTTACGAAATGACCAAATTCTTGACAGTTAAAGCACTTGACTTTCAGCTTATCGAATCCAATTTTCTTGTTCAAAGCTGGTAGATCTTTACCGGTCTTTTGCTTGAATTTCTTCATATTTCTCACAACCATTGCCATGTTCCACGTAAGATCGATAAGTTCCAGATAATCGGGATCTATTTGATCATAATCTTCATTAGTTAACTCACTCGTGGCAATTTTGCTACCCACCATATTCAAATATGATGTCATAAAAGCACACAGAAACGAGAAGTTCTGCTCAGCTTCTTTAATGTTCACGTTTAGTGGTGGAATGAAATTGTTTGTAGAAGAAGAACCACCAGATTTCTTAGTGTATCCAGTGTATCCAAATTCCATAAAACATACATTTTGATCACTATAAGTTGAAGATTCAACATTTGCATTTTTAGTGAGAAATGCAGTGATCGGAGCTGTAGTGCTACTTAAAGGCATACTTCCTCCATAGAAAGATGGATCTTGAATTTATTTTGATGACTTTTGACACTTTAAATCACACTCTCTAGCTTCTACTTTCTGCATGAATTTTGAAGCAGTCAGATCTTCATTTTTGAAATAATTGTTTTCTTTTAAAACTATTAGAAATGTTGAGTAAGAACTTGGTAAAGCATTCTTCACAGTGTTAATTTTATCAGGTTCAGATGGCTCCATTTTCAATTTGAACATTTCTGCTATCAAATGGTTAAATCGTGTAAGCATCTCCTCAACCGTTTCACCTTTCAATAAATTAAAGTTTCGAAATTGAAACTTCAACATCACTTTCTTGCATTTTTCTGTGTTTCCCATGCTTCTCACCTTAATATGTTGGAACAATGAAGCACATATCTTGATACTTCCAACTTGATGAAATATTTTATCAAGTAAAGCCATTGTTAAAGTTGAGTATGCTTTGGTCTCAATCTCTAACGCTTTCTTTTCTTCATGTGAGTATTGAGAAAAAGCCTTTGGAGTAAAACCCGTTGTTTCACTACCAAGCATCGGAACAGTATAAACTTCATCAAGACAATGAGAACAATCAGGATGAACAGAACCAGATGTGCACGAAAACGTGGTTCCCATTTGGCAAAACCACTGTATTTCATCAGTCTTGGACATTTTGAATGAGATCCAATTTCCGCGTCGAGGTGTAACATTTGCTGCATGAGTACGTTTTGAGATTCCAATGCGTAAAAACCAGCCATGATAATTGAAAAGTTTAAATGTAACAAGAATCTAAACTTGAGGGTTAAAACTGAAAAATCTGTAACGAATCAAGAACAGTAACCTTGACGAACAGAATAAGGATAACAAATTGGAAATAGTAACTTAACGAAGCAGATGAAGTATTCTAACGAACTAGTATAACGAATCACTGGCGAATTATAACAAATCAATGACGATTTAGATTATAACGAATTAGTAACGAATCACTGATGAATCATTATAACGAATCAATGACGAATCGTTGATGAATTAAGAAGACAAATCAAAGACAAATAAGTAACGAATCAATATACGAATTGATAATGAATCAGTGATGAAAAAGAAACGAATTATATATGGAAACGAATCAGCTACAGTTGTAACGAATCAACTACAGTTGATAACGAACAAGTTTGTTAAACGGTTGTAACAAACTTGCTACATGGCACAAATCTGTTAATAATGAATTAAACAAGTATTTAATGAATCAGCAATAACGAATTAAAGCCATCATCAAATCTTCAAATCTTCAAGTGAGTTTTCCAAGAATCTGGAAATTTTCCAAATTCACGAATACCCAAAACCCAAACTCAAATCTGTAATACAACCTCAATACCAAACCAAATTTTCCAAATCACAGCTCAATCTGCTCGTAGCCAACACACGAACCCAAATACACTTATCTCGTAACCTTTAATCGATCAAACTAACAATAATTATCACAAAAATCATCCTCTACTCCGTACACTCACAGATTCAAACCAAAACCAGTCCAATCAACCTCAAATCCACAATTCAGTCCACACACACTTACCTTAATCCTTATCAAACACAATCCGAACCAAATCAATCCATAATCGACAGTATCAATTGTAAATTCAATAATAATCGAAAAAAATTTCCATAAAACTTAAACGAACCAGAAACTCGAATAATAAACTTCAAATACTAATTTAATAATACTTAATCAAGAGAAATCTAACACCTAAAAGCTCTTATACCAATTGAGAATACGTTAGATCTAATCAATATTGATTATCGGATTAGATCTAATACCTTAACGATCTAGTTTATGATATGCTTATGATTATGTGTGTGTGTGTGTGTGTATGCGTGTGTATGTATGTATTAGTGATTATAGTATGTATATTATTAATACATTAAGGAAGAATTGAGAGAGAATTTCTGCAGAGGTTCGTTAATAGATAAAACTCAAAACTTAAATTATAAGGGTATGAACACCTTATAAATAGATGATGGAGACCAATTCGTTACACATCCCGTATCGAATTGTTTCCAGTTCGTTAACTTACATGACACAAAAGGAAATCACAACGAATCAGTGATTCGTTATGCCCCCATTCGTCAACATTCCATGACGAATGGGAACTTACATAACGAACTACAGTCCATTAGTTAAACAACCTTAACGAAGGGCCTTTACATATAACGAACTGGCTAATCACTACAACACAAATAGGTATTTGATACGATCAAATTCATAGCTAATCCGTAGAAAGTACCCATTTTGCTACGGATTTGCTAGGGATTTGGTCCGTAGTTACAAGTCTCGTAGCTAATTTATTTGCTACAAATTTTAGCTATGGAATTGAATTTTATAACGATTTTAGCTACGCCAAGGGACGTTACTGTTTTAGCTACAAATTTGCTACGAAAATGTTTGCTACGGATTTTTAGTTACAAAACTTTTGCTATGAACTTTTTAGCTATGAAGTTTGCTATGGATTTCATCTACATGTTTAGCTACAATTTGCTATGATTTTGCTACTGATTCTGCTACGAAACTTAGCTACAAAATTTGCTACCGATTTTGTATGATTTTCGCTACGAATTTAGCTACAAATTTTGGCATGTTTTTGCTATGGATTTTGTAAGGTTTTTGTTACGAGCTTATCAAGATTTTTAAATTATATACTCTTTTTAATAATTCTTTTTACAAACATTAAATTCAAATTTCAATAGATATAAAGTATCATACCAAGACAAACATTCCAAATAAAATATCCAACTTATCCAAATGCAACAATGTAACACAAGAAAGATCCAAACTATCTAAATGTAATATAACATATACTTGGATACTAGTGTAACCAACCTAAACTCATATTAACTTGGTGAATGATTTTGTGACAACTAAAATCTCCCGAGTGAGAAACAAGAAAAGGCAACTCAAGAGATGACCTAAATTCAGCCTATTCTCTCGAGACCAAGAACCCATCGTCCGCTTAAAATAAATTAACCAAAACATACCCTTTATTAGGAGTTTGATCCCATAAAAAATACCCTTTTCACCCACACGAAACCATGCACCAAAGAGCCTCCTTCCAGGTAGAAGAACGCCGACAAGGATACCCTTAAAGAACTCCTCTATGAAACTGAAATTCCAATGTCCAAAAGCCGCTGACCGAAACCAAGGATATAGAACCGAAGATAAAATACCCTAAATCCATATTGCCAACTACTTCCGATAAATGTGTTCGAAAGCTTTCTTAAAATCAATTTAAAAGAGAAAAGCTTTACATTTATTCTTCTTGAGCGAGGAACTGAGTTGATTTATAATTAGCGGGCTGTCAAAACTATTTTGATCTTTTAAGAAAAGCTAAGTTATAATCTGAAATTAGCACATTACCTATTTGATCCAACGAGAAGTATAGAGATTAGGATGTCTCTTGTTTTGGAAGACGCAAGTCATGGAGAATCACTATACCCACCCATAGGACCGGCTCCGAGAAAGAAAAAAAAAATTTGGGGTTGAAGCGAAAAAATTTTTTGGGCCTTAAGTAAAACAAGTATTTTGTTGGGTTTAAACAATTTAATTTTTATATAGGTTTACTTGGTTATAATTGGGTTGTGTTAAAAAATTTTGGTATAAAAATAGGATTAAACTTGACTCAAATGAGAGTATAACCCACAACCTTTGGGTTGACAGTAATACCCCTTTGCCATTAGACCGAACTAATGGTTATTTAATTGAGTTTAAATACTAAATATACATATTGTTTTAATAAAAATACATATAATTTTAAAAAAAAATCGGGCTTACGGGGTGTCGGGCCTGTGATCGTCAACCACTCGGCCACACCTTATGGCCGGCCCTGCCCACCCACATTTAAAGTTGATCGTTAAATGGTAATTAGTATTCTATTTGTTACAGGTCGGATTGCAACTTGCGTTTTGTAGTTAAGGGTGTTCTATTAAACTTGTCCTCAAATTGTTCATGAATGCTAACCGAACGAGTTCGTGTAGCAACATTCTTAATTCAAAATATTAAATATAATCACCTTAATTATATATAAAGTTAAGCACTAGAGATAATAATCATATTTATTCTAATAATGTCTGCTATTTTATTCTCTACTATTTTATTCTGATAATGTAAGCAAAGCATAAGCTAGATTGTTTGTTAGTTAAAGCAAGACTTTATATAACAAACCATTATCGAAACAAACTGAACATAAACAACAAATTATAAAATTTAAATGTTAGGTTGGTTATCACAAATAAAGTATTATAAAAGTGTATACTAAAACTTTAACAATCATGTTACCAAGCGTTTACGAGCATAAATGAATGAACACAACCTATGTTCATGTTCGTTCATATAACTAACGAACAAAACTTCTTGTTCGTGCCCGTTCATTTATTAAACAAAAGAATGTAAACGAACTTTCTGCCAAACGATACAGAAACTATATATGCACTAAACGTTCGGTTCGCTTGCAACCCTACATACCTCTAATTCATATAAAGTGCTTGACACAATGCGCGGACACTATTACTAGTTTATAGAGATATGAGAATTAAGATAAATATTAATAGTATAGAGTAGATGAGTAAAAAATCATCATAACCACCTTT
Source organism: Bidens hawaiensis (assembly GCF_021521415.1). Classification (NCBI taxonomy): domain Eukaryota; kingdom Viridiplantae; phylum Streptophyta; class Magnoliopsida; order Asterales; family Asteraceae; genus Bidens; species Bidens hawaiensis. The sequence goes on from NW_027498007.1 coordinate 40,058, forward strand.
TCGAGCAATCCTGATCGTGTTAAATAAACAGTTCTGGGCAGTGATCTTCAAGTTTTAATCTCAGCTACCCAGACAGACAGATATTTTTTAAATTTCCCACGTCGATTTTCAGGTTAGAGGAGGTTAAATGAAGACGAAATTGCGATTGTGATGAAATCTTCAAGTCTATTATCAATAAGTACGTTGTTTGATTTCAAATAATTTATGTTCGTCATTAGTCAAAACTGGGGATAAAAGGTTAAAATTAGTGTTATTTAGCGAAAATTGAGGCACGCACTTGTCCAACGATCACTATAAAAAATCAAACTAGAAGATGACCAAAAAATAACAATCACGCACACATTAACCCTTCCTCAGTGTTAAAATTATATATATGTACGAAAGCCTTAAATTGATACTTTCTATATTTTTTAATTATTACGTCGGGTAGTCTTTGTCAGTTGTCGGTGAAACCCATCTTATGACAAACATTAAAGACTGTGGGAAAGAAAACATTAAATATTGTGGCAAACATTAGAAACTGTGGGGAAGAAAACCATAGATTTTTTCTTGCAATTCTTCGTGAAATAATGATAGTCAATAATGATATCCAATAATGATCGTTGGCATCAATCACTTCGTGACATGGACTTAAAAGAGGAATTATTTTATATCCAATAATGGTAGCCTAACATTTTAATGCTTTTCATAACCTTGTGAACCAAAATGTTCCTCCTGGTGTGGAACACATCATTCCTAACATTTCAAATACACAATGCCATTAAAATTATAATGTGCAACACCTTTTTCATTTACTTACAAATTGGAGCTCATAAGTAAAGCCTTAGAATATATCAAAGAGTAAAGGCGTATTAGGCGAATCTTACACCAAGAACTAATCAAACTTCAGACCGATTGGCCACTATGGAGGCTCCATTCATCCGTTTAAATTAGGTTGAGTAACCTAATTTAAACGGATGAATGGAGCCTCCATAGTGGCCAATCGGTCTGGATTTTGATTAGTGCTTGGTAAAATTACCATTTGATATCTTCTAAGGCTTCACTTATTGGCTCCAATTTTTAAGAAAAAGAAAAGGTGTTGCACATTATAATTTAACGGCTTCGTGTATTTTAAAGGCTAGGAATTATGTGTTCTGTACCAGGAGGAACATTTTGATACACAAGGTTATGAAAACTATTAAAAATGTTAGATTATCATTAGGTATTATAATATATCCTCGTTTAAGTCCATGTCACAAGTGATTGGTGTCGATGATATATATCCAAAAATAATTATGCTAATAAATAAGTTAATGTAGGGCTAATATTCTATATTATTGTTAAGATTGTGTATGTCTTTTTAATTGCTTATAGTCATTGTATTACGTACTCGATACGTTTATTTTGTACCGTAAAAGCCTATTGGGCAAGCCCACTTGGGCCCATGTAATGACCTAGATATGAAGTATATATACTCCATATTCTAAGCAACCAACTTGGAAATAAAACAACCAACTTCACTATCTCTCTTTCTTTATTTTATATTTGCAAGACTAAGATCCTAGATTCAAGTGTTGTTAGTGATTTCCGCTAACTAACAACACGGATTGATCCGAGTAAGTTGTGCGATCCATCTAGAGGAACTACAAGTGGTATCTGACCTTTCGGCTCAACTTTTGTATTCGGGTAACATAACTTTTGGTTTTTGATCTTAGTTTTGTTGGATTTGAGGTTGTTCTACGTGTAATAAACTACTTTTGAAGTACCTTACACCGTGGTTCTACCCGAAAATCGTCGAATCTTAGATTTTTGTGTCTTTAAGTTTTTGTGTCCGGGTTCAGATTCGTTTAAAAACTCAGATCTAGACCAATATATTGGTTTTTAGACTTAAGTCTTTTTGACTCTATTGTTATTTTGGGTTTGTACCTTCTAAAAAGAATCAATGTAGCAATTGAATCGAATTTAGTACTGTAGCAATCGAATTGAATCATGTACTGTAACATACTGTAGGAATTACCATAGGAAAAAAACCTTACTATTCTGAGCTTGAAGGAAATCTGGATATGATGGAAAGCCGAAAGGACATGATAAAAGGAGAATTCAACATGTTTAAACATATTCAAGGAGAATCGGTTGCCTCTCTCATCAACAGATTTGAGTAACTCGTCAATGAAATGAGAAGTGCCGATATCATCAATGATTTGTCTATGATTAACATGAAGTTGATGAATTCACTGCCTTACACATGGTAAAGCATAGACCTGAATATCATAACACTCTCAGAGTTAAAACTCATAGCAACAACATGGCCAGCCTACATCTAGACTTATTTAAGCCTAATTTGCAAGTTGAGTCACATAAAAACGTGTTAAATGCTAAAATTGAAGAACTAGAATTAGAACTTGCTCAAAGAAAAATAATTGTGGAATGGTTTGAAATGGCGTCTGATAACTGAATGGGATCATTGGGAAAAAGATGGGGTGAAACAAAAGACGGGATTAGTCTATAATTATACTGTAGTTCCTCCACCTTCAATGAAAACTACACTAGCCTACCCCATTTTAGTTTCAATACCCCTCCTGATGACGAAATGGTCTATGGAATTGTTCATATTCCAAAGCCTAAGACATCCGTTTAGCTGGGTTCCAAAACTATTGATCCAATGCATATGCCAGTTGGGTCTAATATTGATTCATCTTGTTTAGCAGGTTGTGTAGAAGAAACTGGGTCAGAGGAAAAGAACATGAATTGTGAAAAGAAAAGTGATTTTGATTCCTCTCAGATTATTTTGGATGAAAATGTTGATGTTATTTTAGATAGTGAGTGTGAAACCGTTTATAAAGAATCTATGTCTGAAATCATGCAAAGGAACATGTTCAAGTGAACAAACCAAGTTGTTCGCAATATAGTTTTAAACATGAGGATAAAACAATCAAAAGAAGAGTGTTTGAAAATGATAATCAGATGATTACTTTATCTAAATATGTACAACCAAATAAAATATCAAAGTCTCGAACAACTAATCAATCACAAAGTCCTCAATGATACAACTATTTTCATAACAACTACTATGATCACTACCAACAGAATTATGTTGATTCATATTACACTAGTGTTTTTGATGATCAGGGTCACAAACCAAAAGTATTTCAAAGATGTTTCTTTCCAAGCATCACCTTTCTCACTGCATCAACCATATTAAAGTTCTGATAAGTTCTATGGCGCTCCAAGGAGAAAATGTTGTTTTGTGTGTGGTAATTCTTCTCACCATGCAAGACATTGCAAGCACTGGTTCAAGCAACAAACTGATATTCAAAGACGGCTTAGTCAGTCCCCAAATGGAGCTTTTAGTTGCTCATATACAAAGACTGATCAAACTAATAGTGAACCCGGTGAAGTGGATGTAAGATCCAAAATGAATAAAGTAACACGGCAAAAGAAAACCTTTTTGGAAATCAAAGAAGGATAAATCAAAAGGAATCATAAGACTGATCTGAAGATTCACCAAAAAAATTTTCGAAATCAAAAAAAAAAAGAAAAGTCCAAAATTGCCAAAACCAAGGAACAAGTTTTTGGTTGGATTCCTAAGGACTATTCTTCATCAAGTGAGTCTTCAACAAAATATAAGTTGTTTTTAAGAATAAAATGAAGTTTGGTCAGTTTACGGTTGAACTTCCCAGGACAAATAGGTCCCGAGAACCCATGTCTAATTAACCGTTGAGTGCATGTAGGGTCAATCAAGGAGGACTATCAATAGTATTCAGTACATAGATAATGATTGCACCCGAGATATAATGGGAGGCAAACCCTTGCTATTTGATGCTAAACCTTCGAGTTTTTCGTAAGTGACATGGGAGGACAAACTTCAAGGAAGGGAATTGTTTCCTATGGCACTTTGTGCTTCAACAAGCCAACCTTGTTCAAATGGCTCAACCACAACTTTCACATCTTTTCGAGCGTTTCTCAAACTTACCCCGTCCAACAAATTCTCTCAAGTGATGGATCCAACATCAGCTGTTGGGTTTCAGTTTGAATCTCTTCAACTTTATGATACACCGTGATAATGCATGCTTAAGAAAGTCCATCTAACAACAACTTTGCTGACCTTTTTACTAAATCCATCGATCATGCCTGATTCGAATTTCTGGTCGAATCGCTCGGCATGATCAAATTTGATTAAAACAACCGATTATCTTTTTTTATGTAAATTTTATAAATATTTTTCAAATGTGCCAAAATTTTAGAGGGAGAAAATGAGTTAAGTTTAACTCACCAAAGAGATTTTTAGTTTGTTTAAAAAAACAAAACGAGTCACTTGACTTGCCAAAAAGATTTTATACTCTCTTTAAGAAAATCAGAAAAAGTTTCAAAAAGGTATTCTCTCATTTAGAAGGAGCTCCTGCTTAGAGAGAGTATGATATTTTAAAATTTATAAAAAGTTTGAGAAATTGATTTATACCTTTGGAAAATGAGATGAAATTATCCTTACTGATCTTAGCACATGAATAAAGTAGATCAAAAGCCAATAAGATCATTGCTTGATGTGTAGACAGGCCTAACAAATGAGTAAGTGTCAGAGTGATATAAACTTAAAATTTTTGCCTTTACTAGTGGTTACAAGTTCATGAAGCAGTTTCATGACTCCAATTTAAATCATATCTATGAAGGCAAAAATGTTATTTGCCAGATCATACATGAGCCCGTTAGTGATTGATCACCAAAAAACTTGTTCTTGCTTTAAAATACAAATATTAAAAATCAAAATGATTAAGCAAATATACTAAAAAGTGCTTAAAATAATTTAAATTCAACACAAAAATGTTGATAATTAACAAACAAAAAATGGCATATCGAAACCACGTAACGTGGGGCAAACAAGTAACTCCTAAACACTTTATAAGAAGTAATGTAAGTCCGAACTTGGCAAGTAAGTTCATGGTTCAACCTTTATTATTTGAAAAATTTTGCAAAAGTTTAAATAAGCTTAAAATGTTTTGATCAATCATTAGTGGGTCGGCAATTCGGGGTGATTTGGTAAACACAAACTATGACCGAGGTATGATGGAGTTAGTAACTTGTCAGATTAAATAGGGACCACATAAATATTGTGCTTACTACATACCTTAACGTATCACATTGACATGTAAATACTTGTTAAGTTAAAGTGGACAAAATATATCTACAATCGACTTTGGGTTCTTGGCATAATAATATTGAAATAGAAGTGTGATCTAGGATGTTATCGATCAATGTGATTCCATGTTGTGATCTTTCTCGCGAAAATATTAAAATTGTTAGTAAATTTTGTAAATATTATCTATATATAATATTAATTTCATCTTTACTCCTATCTTAATTTTTTTTTGTTTTATTATGTCACACCCCAACCTACGGCGGCAATGCCAGGGTGTAAACTGATTGTCACAGCTCACATGGTTACTATCTTGCAACATTATAAGTTTCAATACTATTTAATAATTTCAAATAAAACAATTACAGTTAAGTACATCAAGTATAACGAAATTACAACAATGATTAATTTAATTTGTATCCTAAAAAGCATCTCTACGTGATCTTCATCTTGCTAAACAATAAGCTGATAACCTGCAAATGCGTACAAAATATATATATTTATCAACAACACATGTTGAGTGAGTAGATTCACCAGTTTTGACACAAACAAAATAATAATATATAATGATATATATAATAGAGTAAAAATAAGCAAAACTGTTATCTGTGAGTATAAACAACGAAAGTGTTAAGCAAGTAATGAGTGTCGGTGAAACTATTGCCAATGCGATCGGGCTCCGGCCACTACGACGGTCGTATGATCATACTATAATAAGAATATGTTGGACCTCTACGAATGCGATTCAAGTAAGCAAGTAAGCAAATAGCAAGTAACAAACAGTCATTCAATTGATACACAATACAAAGATTACAGTTTGCATTTGAGAAATAATAGTGTAAGTAATCTGATAGTTGGTACGCAAGTGTCCACAAAACATTTGAAAACAAGTAAAAATTGGGGAGTGATTACTCACCTGATTGAATGAACGAAATATAAGTGAAGATGAGGGAGAGATGAACCATTCGGGATACACTGACAAGGATTCCTAGTTAAATACAATAATATAAATTAATTATAAATGATACAACATGATTTAATGATTTAAGATTTCGATGTTATTAGGGTTAAGTATTGGGGTTATTAAATTATAGTTTTGAACGATTGATTTATATAGTTAGAATTATTAGTCTTATTAATTATAGTTTCACCAATAACTATTCTTGATAAAATATACAATTATAATACTTAAATAGTTTAAATAATATAAGATATACTTGAAATAATAAAACCTAAATAAATAAATGATTAAATAGATAAATTAAATAAAATAATTTAATTAAATATAAAGTAAGATATAAATATTTTATTTAAATCTTTAAAAGGAAAATCTATTTATTACGCTTATCAGATATATGATATATCTATACACACACACACATATATATATACATACATACGTATATATATAAAATAAATATATGTAAGTTTATAAAGATGTTTATTGATGACGAAACGTAACTCAAAGTGTCGGGTTAAATAAAAAGAATTATGTTTACTATAATTATAAAAGTATACTTATAATGCATACATATATACATATAAAACATATATGCATATGTAAACGAAAGCTTTTACGAGATTTGACGAGAAACACAAACTTCAAGGTGTCGGTTTTAATACACTTATATTTATTAAATCATTAATATTAATTATAATTAATTAAATAATCCTTTAAAAAATAAAAAAAATAAAAACCGCCTCTGCCCAGATTCGAACCTGGGCAGATGGCTGGTTCACGTGAACAACACAACACCCAAACCATTTGTTCTACACAAACCAGTTGCTTAAACCCAGAAACCATCGTATATAAACAGACAGACGATTTATCCCCCCAAATCAACATAAACCCTAATTCCCAAATCGATGAATCTGCTTGTTAATTGATGAATTAATGTTAGGGCTTTCATAGAACTGATTAAGACGATCTTGATTCATGATTTGATTACCTTAATCGCCGACGAGAAGTGCGTAAATGACGAGACAAGGCTGGCGGCCAAAGACAGATAAAAAACAGTGGTTTGAGAGGTAGTTGATGAAATTGGAGTCAAGGTTTTGATTCGCGAGCATCACAGGAATATACATATTCGTTTAATTGAGTTATTATGAGGTGTAGATTGCAAAACAAGAAAACTTGTATGTCGGGTTCGTTAATAATATCATGCTATGTCAATTTGTTCGTATTTCCTTTATTACGTTGTCGGTGAGAGACGAAATAATCGTATAAACGATTTAGGAGAATAAATTTACAATTTGCAACGAAGATTAAGCAACAAGAAATCAAAACGGGTCTACGGTTTACATACGGGTTACGGGTTGGTTAATGGGTTTGGGTATAGGATATGGGTATTATAATATAATTGTAACAGATTTACAAATAGGCCCTTTAACTATGGAGTTGGATATGAAATGAGGTTAAAGTATTGTTAAAGGTGAAATTTGAATATAGTTGATAGTTATATTTTGATAATTAAATAATTATAATAAACAAATAATAATAAAATATTTGTTACTCGATAAACGCGATAATTTTATGAATAAAAATTCCCGAACATATAAATGAGTCGGGTATTTAATAAAAGTATTGATTCGGAAAACCCGAGTTGTTACAGTCTCCCCTACTTTAGAGAATTTCGTCCCGAAATTAAGGAATACTATAATAACACTGTTAAATAAGAAAAATATATGGAAAATTTATTATAATACAGAACTTTAGATAGTCTAGGTGACGCTCCAAATGAAAATCTGATAAGGGCACTTATATATAGGATGTACCAGCTGCGTATCCACCATGTCCTTATCAACTCTACATTTGTACCGTTATCCCAACTACTTTCGATTCTATATTATGACACACAGTTGTACGCATTATGATTTCCATGCGAGGACTTCGGTAATTATGTAGGCCTCCATAATTACTTAGATCGTCGGATGGTCCACATAACTCGTCCCATCGTGTGGTTTACAAAATACTTGAAAGACATGATTTTTGTGAGAAAAATAATTAATTTATTATAAATATGAGGAAAGTATTAGCATATTATAAGACCATTGGGAGTTGATTTATTATAAGTGTAAAATCAGAAGATTTTATAAAATATTTCTAATAACGCAATTTATGAGAAATTTTCAAATTTGATTAATGAAATTAGTGAAAATTTTAAAGTAACTTAAAAGTTAAGAGAAACGGAAACATTGAAGTTGGGATATATGATGCGTCGACAAGATCGATTGTGAAGAAAGAGAGTGGGGATACGAGGCAACTAACAAATTTACGTGAACTTACCAAAAATTCTATGATTGCAAGGATAACATCAACAAAAGTTTATGAAGGAATTAATTGATAATTGTAAACGAATAATAACCTGTGAAATTTTTTAATATTGCAACATTCGAGGTAGAATTCATAAGATCAAGAGTACAAATTTGAACCAGATTAAACGAAGACTTTAAGAGATTCGGTTTAATTAAAATGAGAAACTCATGAAATTTAAATAGAACTTTATACAACATTGAAATGTCGCAATTGTGTATTTAAGATGAGGTAAATTAAAATATTAAGTACTGGTAGTAGTAATTGAGAATGCAAAAATATTAATGCAAAAATTTATGTATACAAACAAACTGTAAATAGATGAAACTGGGAAGAGGATATTCACGAATCACAGCAGGTTTTCGACAACAATCGTTCAAATGTCATTAGATAATAGTGAAAATTAATAATAAAATTCCAATTAGATCACCGTGGGAATTCAATGAAATTCGTTTTTTTTTAATAGTGAAAATTAACTTAAATAATGGAAAATAAAATTCTATAGCGAGAAAATTTTGTTTAAATAATGACAAGTTCAATTAATAATGGAACTACAAAAATTCAATTTCAACGATAAAAATTTATAAGATAAAGGGTAAATTGTAATGCATGAGATCAATAAATACACGACGTACAGAAATGTTAAAAATCAAAGTTGAGAGTAGAAATTGACACGTTTTCAATAATTTAATAAGCAAACAAGGTAAATGAGAAAAGACAAATTGGATAATATGGTCAACTAAAAACTGATTGTCGAAATTGTGTCTCTTATAATTGAAAAATTGTTTCGATTTATGAGAATCTAAATGTTTTGATTAGTTGACGAAATGTTAATGAACCAAATATTATAATTTTGATTAAGTAAAACCAAGCGTATAGATAAGTACGGTAATCAACGATATTGGTCTTTGAAAAGATAAAATAAATTTTATTGTATGCAGAAATATTTAAGATGATGGATTATTCAGATTGGGTTCTGTTTCAAAATAACTAATTTAGACAAAGAGTCGTTTAAGGTATAACTGAATACAAAATACGTTTAGACGAAAATGATGAAGATGATAAAAATCTTCTTTGTGAAAACTTAACTACGATTGGTTTGATTCAAAACACCTTTGTTAATTGAGTTTATGAAAGCTTAAATAATTGGGATTGAATGATTTGAGGCACCTTGAATAGGTTTGTGAAAACGAGGTTTGACTAAGGTAGGCTTGATGAAATTAAATCTTGCGGGTTTAGAATCTTATAAGCGAGAACGACCTTACTACATGAAGAAAGCCTGATAGGCATAGGGTTGGTAGGTTTAAACTAAATGAGCATGGGTAGTATGGTACGGTGCCGATATAGTTTAATCTCGGCGTGAGTGAGTAAAGAGCAATGTGTTGCGTAGGTGATTAGGGTCTCCATAATTGTAGAAGGCATGCGCAACAGGTGTATAAAGATACACCTGTTGCGGGATAGACCGTTGTGGGATGTCTTGTAGTACGTGGCAAGTATGAACAAGATAATCGAACGATTACATCGGGTACAAAATGATATGAGGATTGAATTGAATCGAATAGTGATAGTTTGCAAGTGAAGCGTAACAAGTGGAATTTGACGTAACGTGTCTTGTTTGAGACGCTATGATTTTGTTGAGATTGATTGTTAATTTTGATTGACAGCATGTAATTGATGTTTAGACTTGCGTTTGTTATGAGAATGAGTAGGGGTAAATGAATTGAATATATTAGCGTAAAAGTTAATGAACAATATTGTATTTATGTTTTGAAAATTGAGTTGGTATTTTAGAGATCACAGGAGCTATCTAATTGACTAACATGTGGCCGTGAAGTGGTTATATAAAATAAATGATTGATGTTGTTTGATGTTGAGAAAACATACTTTGATTAATAAAGATGTGATTTAATGAGAAGGTTGGATAGTTGGGTAGATTTCATATTAGTTATTGCGTAAAACGAAACTTAAATGTGTTATGCTGATGTTTATCCATAATTTAAGGATAGGTTAGAATCCAAATTGAAAATCAATGAGTTAATTTGATGAGTGAATAAATTTTATCAAAGTTTAACATGTTTTAACAAATTACAAATTTGAGATTGAATACTTGAATATGTTTAATAGTTTATGTATATGTATATGATGTCATGAGTATTAAATTGTGCTATAGTATTTAAATTAATTGAGACATTGATATTATAATAACGTGATAAGATGAATAGGTAAAACCAATTTCAATGATAAAGTAATTTTTTGGTTGGCTCGTAATAACCGAGTCTTGATGAATGAAGAATTTGTATCCGATCAGGAGAATAAAAAATGTTTTGAGTGTATGAATAGTTCGAATCAATAGATCTTGATTCCAAAATGATTTAATAAGTATCTAATTGAGTAACTGCATAATATAAGATTAGAATAATTAAAATAATTAAATCAAATCATAAATCTTTTCGTATAAAATCAAATAAACAAACAAATAAACAAATAATGAATGTTCTTCGACGTGTTAGGTTTCCCATGAGCTTTTCATGGCATTTTGTTTCCCCAACTTATTAGCATACCAAAACCAAAACCAAAACAAACATGTGAGTTGGCATCCCATGAGCATTACATGGCAATTTGAATGGCCCAACTTAATTAACGAACAAACGAATCAATTGAGTTTGTCGGCCCATGAGCGTTACATGGCGATTTGACCGACCAAACTAAATAACGAATAAACGAACTCAAGCACAATTAGTTGAAACATCTCGTGTATCACCACGGATGATAATGTTCCAACAAAATATCGTAAGTATAACAAATTGTGCAAATGTACAGTTGGCGTGTCCATGGCGTCCCATGGGTTTTACACCCGACTAAACATTTTAAAAACAATAAAACACAATAAATGGTGTAACCGTTTATCCGATTACGTTAAACGCTTAAAGTTTCGGTCGCATGACAATTTCCACTATGGTGGGGAATCTTGTCACACTCCCTAACTTTAAGTGAAAAAGATAAAAAAACAAAGCTAGGAAATTCGCAAGGAAATTTCTGAAAATAAAAGGCAATCTAATAAAATTCAATAGAAATATTTTAAGATTGAGACATAGTCTCGAAGTTATAAAAATATTTTGAGAATGAGACATAATCTCAGAGTAATAAAACATTTTGAGAATGAAGCATAGATTCGGAGTTGTGTGTGTGTGCATGACAATAAAATAAACAATTAGCTAAGCAGTTAAATAAGTATTTAATCTAGCAAGTAATTACGTAAGCTGTAAACAATCAAATAGAACACAACAGGTAAACAAATAAGCACGTATGGGGTTCCTAAGCATGTTACTAAGGCACCACTAACGACCTATCTTAAACCTTCGGCTCTGATACCAATCTGTCACACCCCAACCTACGGCGGAAATGCCGGGGCGTGAACTGACTGTCACAGCTCACAAGGTTACTATCTTGCAACATTATAATTTTCAATACTATTTAATAATTTCAAATAAAACAATTACAGTTAAATACATCAAGTATAACGAAATTACAACAATGATTAATTTAATTTGTATCCTAAAAAGCATCTCTACGTGATCTTCATCTTGCTAAACAACAAGCTGATAACCTGCAAATGCATACAAAATATATATATTTGTCAGCAACACATGTTAAGTGAGTAGATTCACCAGTTTTGACACAAAAAAAATAATAATATATAATGATATAAATAATAGAGTAAAAATAAGCAAAACTGTTATCTGTGAGTATAAACAATGAAAGTGTTAAGCAAGTAATGAGTGTCGGTGAAACCATTGCCAATACAATCGGGCTCCGGCCACTACGACGGTCGTATGATCATACTATAATGAGATTATGTTGGACCTCTCCGAGTGCGATTCAAGTAAGCAAGTAAGAAAATAGCAAGTAACAAACAGTCATTCAATTGATACACAACACAAAGATTACAGTTTGAATTTGAGAAATAATAGTGTAAGTAATCTGATAGTTGGTACGCAAGTATCCCCAAAACATTTGAAAACAATTAAAAATAGGGGAGTGATTACTCACCTGATCGAATGAACGAAATATAAGTGAAGATGAGGGAGAGATGAACCATTCGGGATACACCGACAAGGATTCCTAGTTAAATACAATAATATAAATTAATTATAAATGATACAACATGATTTAATGATTTAAGATTTCGATGTGATTAGGGTTAAGTATTGGGGTTATAATATTATAGATTTGAACGATTGATTTATATAGTTAGAATTATTAGTCTTATTAATTATAGTTTCACCAATAACTATTCTTGATAAAATATACAATTAAAATACTTAAATAGTTTAAATAATATAAGATATACTTGAAATAATAAAACCTAAATAAATAAATGATTAAATAGATAAATTAAATAAAATAATTTAATTAAATATAAAGTATGATATAAATATTTTATTTAAATCTTTAAAAGGAAAATCTATTTATTACGCTTATTAGATATATGATATATCTACACACACACATATATATACATACGTATATATATATAAAATAAATATATGTAAGTTTATAAAGATTTTTATTGATGACGAAACGTAACTCAAAGTGTCGGGTTTTAAATAAAAAGTATTATGTTTACTATAATTATAAAAGTATACTTATAATGCATACATATATACATATAAAACATATATGCATATGTAAACGAAAGCTTTTACGAGATTTGACGAGAAACACAAACTTCAAGGTGTCGGTTTTAATACACTTATATTTATTAAATCATTAATATTAATTAAATAATCCTTTAAACAATAAAAAAATAAAAACCCCATGACAAGTTTTAATCAGTTATTTGTCGGTTTTTGAATTATTAACGTTTGTAAGTTCGTTTTGAGTTTTTAAACCACATGACAAGTTTTAATCAGTTGTTTATGAACGTGTTTATCATTTATATATATCATTATTATCTGCTATTTTTTTATACGAGTGGCTAAACTTGTTTGATTCACCTAGGTTTGATGTTTAACGGTTAAAATAAACTAGTTTAGAGTGCTTAACAAGTGGCTGATTGTTTTTCTATTGTCAGAGTTCATAATTTGTGATTTAATCCCGTTATAGCTGCTTCCATAGATGTATTTTAGGCTACATGAGCCCAGTGTTATTGATTATTACATAAATTAGTTTTGTGTAGTCGTTAATTACATAGTTTGCTTAATACTTTATGTGTTGATTAATTGTGATAGACGTATCATTAGGGTTTGTGTTTCATAGATCATTAAGATGAGTATAACCACCTTTGAATTGGACCAAAACCTTAGGTGTCGTAACCCACACAAACGTGTCTACAAGAAGGTTACAACATACTGCTTTTATAAAAACCAAAGATTATTAAAGGCGGAATCAATAATACTCTTAGTATTGCTCAACGGACAGAAAAGTAACAAACACACAAAGTAACTCAAAAGATTCCATTAATATTATGAAGGATACAATGAAAATCAATTAGGATTTCTAGGTGGAATGTTTGTTTCTTGGCAGCTTTTCCGTACAAAATAAAGACAGCAGTCAAATCACAATATTCGCTCAATGTCACTTGTTATCATAGGCGTGCCCTAAAGTTTCCTTTTATAGGCCTGCCCTAACACCTGACATTCCTTCTAGAAACCCTAATGATAGATACTAAACATATTCAAACATATTACTAAAGTTACTAAGTGTAAAATAGGTATTCGAGTAAGCATTGCAGCTTTTGTCTTTAGCGAGCAGACCTGGTAACTATTAATTGTGTTAGGGAACAGTTCTCATAGTAAGCTTTACTTAGAATATTTTCCTTAGAAAATATTCATCAAGCAGACTTCAATATTCCTAATAATATCAAACTTTGCTCGATATATACCCTACGAGCAAACTTGTTCTTCAGGGATCCCTTCAACCTTTTGTTACTTGAACGTGTTTGAACAAATCCAAGTGTGCTGGTGACACTGTACCTTGCTCGAGGTTGAACCTTGCTAGCTCGTTAGAATTCCTTAAGTAATTTCTTCATCAACTTCCTTCAAGTTTGCTGGGACCACTATTTATTATAAATAAACCTTGTTCAATCCACTACAATACTTGGTTTTAGCTCGGTTTTAGTCAAGAGTTTGCTCTGAAACAAACCTGCTTGACTTGAAGAAAATCATTACTTGATGAAGTGTAGTTTGCTCGAACTTACACTTAAGAAGAATTCCAGAAGATAACTTTTTTTGAGGAAAAAAAATATCTTGCTTGACTAAGTTTAGGCTTGCTCGGATGCCTAAGTGTGTCGGATTCCATACTTAGCCATATTTTAAGGAGGTTGAGAAGATTCCAATCTTCCTTAATTCTTTTCTCATCCCAACAATCTCCCCTAGATTGGAACACACTCAGCTGCACCAAAAACCTATTAGTTACATACACATTTCAAAATACACATCAAATTTTAGAAAGCAAAATTACAGAACTTAATGAAATATTTACATATGGGACATCTGTCACAAGGACATTACAAATCAAACTTAAACAAAAAGAAAAGTGTTTTTAGTATCTTGAACTTGCAGGTTCTTTTCTTCTGTCATGTTTGACTGCAGCAGCTTTCTCCTTGAACAAGAAGATCTCCCTGTGGTGTGGATGTTGAGAGGGAAGATTCTATCTGATCATATCCTCCACATGAAGAAATTCCAGATCTGTGTCATGTTCAATGATGCCTAGGGCCAGTCCATCAGAATTTATTAAGATGAAAGATTGATCTTTTGGTTCAAATACAATCTTAAAATTCCTTCCATTTTTCTGGACCTCATAGTTTGGCCTGGTCATCTGTCACCTCATACTTAAGCACTCTTTCATGTTGGCAAGAGGATTGGAATATTTGGTCTTCTGTTTGTATGAAGTTTCAGACAATACAATATCCATCATCTTCCTCTGCCTTTTGGTTCTTTCAAAGTTCGAGAGTTCCTGCTTCCTCTTCTTATTCAACAAAGGAAATCCTTTCCTGGATTGATCTTTAAAATATTTGGAAAGCTCATTCCTTTGTTTCCTGGCAAAACTTTATCTATCTTGATAGTCATATAAGTCAATTGTTTCCATTTCCTCCAGTTTCTCTTTCTTGAACTCCTAAAAATCATCTTTGAAAACAATATGCCTTAAATCACCACTGTTCATGATAACTTTCATTGATTTTGTTCAGGCATCAAAGTACAGCTTTTTGGGTAGGTCCACATCAGTTGGTGGCCTTTGTTGTCGTTGATGCGTGGCTCATGTTGTTGGGATTGGGACACTTACAGTGAAAGACCTTGGATCATATTTCCTTTTAGGTACTGGTCTTCTCACATGCCCAGTTTGCTCAAACATTCTCACAATTTGATCTTTTGGCATCATCACAAGTTTCAAATAATCTCCACCCTCCTTAGCCAATGTTGTAATCATTTCCATTATTTCATTATTAGTTGGCCCAATTGGGGTGGATCTTTGAGTTTGAACCAGTTCACCCCTTGGTCCACACTGAAAAGATAGCAATCTCCTCTGCTTTTCTTTTAACTTCTCCCATTGCTCTTTCTCAGTGTAGAATAGTTCTTTCAACAGTCCTTTCACAAGATTATCAAATATAGATTCTTCCATGCCCTTGCTCATCATTAAACCCTTTAAGGTTTTAATTATGTTCTCATCTTCCTAGGGCAGCAAGTTCACACTTACAACTAGTTCCTTCTTGACTTGAATTAGAGGAGGAGTCTGAGTGGTTTTTGACTTTCCTTTTTCTTCATTTTATTTCCCATTCTCAGACTCATAGAGGGACAATTTTTCTTTGATGTGTGACGCGAGCAGCAATTCCATTGGAGCAGTGCTTGGACAGCGAAAGGAGAAGCACTTCCACTCGATTAACTATCACTACAAAAAAAACAGTGACCATTAGAGACTACACTATTAAGGACTGATATATCAGTCTCAAATACATTACATCGGGGACTAATTTATCAGTCACTATTGTATCCAGAACTGATTTGTATGTGACTAATGTTAGTGACTGATAATTTGTCACTGATATTCTAGTACCTCAGCTGAGACTGATTTTCAGTCACGAATATTTCTAAACATCATAACTTTTATAGGAGAAACCCATTGGCTACTGAATTTCAATCCCAAATACATAATGAGAAATGACGTGAATGTATCGTGACTGATCTTTAGTCTCTAATGTGAAACATGTATTAGAGACTGAAAATTAGTACTTAATATTCAAAAAAGGGATCCAATTAGGGACTGATATTTCATCATGGGTTTCCTTTGTAAATGAAAGAATCAATTGTTAGTTTTCATTCTCTACGTATTTAGCACAATTTCTACTATTAAAAAAAATTGGAGGCTGAAAATCAGCCTAAAAAAATCATACAAAGACCATTTTTCGAACAGAGAGTTTAGTAGATTGAATAAGTAGGAACTAATATTCAATCTCAGATAATCGATTCATATCTTACCATTTTAAGAAAATATATTAATGAATAAAAACAAGTCTAAACAATTTAAGAAAAACAACGTATTAGGGTGATTTATTTATGAAATGTTTTGCATATTAAATAGGTATATTGGTTTTTTTTTCCAGAAAACATCACCTAAACACCGTCACCACCACCACCACCAATTGACTCATCACCAACCATCCACCACCACTTGAGCACCACCAACCGATTCTGACGATGGTTCTAGGGTTCCGACGACCTCAATAATTGGGGCTTTTACTTGAAAAAGATTCCTAAAGGTCCGATACAAAGTTACAAAGATGTTTGGGACGAACATGTTGAGTTTTTTCGGAAAAAAATGTGAGTTTACCGGCCGAAACTGTTTTTCCGGCAACCTACGACTAACGACGTTAGGATTGTGTTAGTTGCGGACCGTTGAAAACAAATACGTTAAAAGTTGATACCATCTGGAGTCAATTCGTTAGTTGGGACCGACAACAACTAAATTATAATAGTTAGAATTAATAAAACCAATATACATATTAAATATACTAGCAGAGTGCCCGCGCGTTGCTGCGGGTTCGAGTAACGTATCTCCTTGTATTGGTTTGTAGTGTTTGGCGTGGTGTGTAATGGGTTATCAGTGCGATCACATTTTTGCATTTGCATTTGTGTGTGTGTGTGCGCGCGTGTGGATGGGGGGGGGGGGTTGCGCACTAAAATATTAATGCATGCATATATATTGGATACACCATGTTTTGTGAAACATTTGTTAATATTCTTGCTTGTCAGTTTGTAAGGCACCAAGTAGAAACTTTTTGTTTATGCAAGTTAGTACCAGTTACTTTATAACATCATCGATTCAATATATATGCATACACCAGTATGCAGTGCACAACCAACTCACGTATGCCCACCTCTTTACCCATTCTATATTCGTGAACAGACAACTTAATAGACATTAGTTTGAGTATCTCTTTCATCTCTAACTATTCACCAATTAATATACATTCAACCCTTTATGTTAATTAAAATTTCAAAACCTACCATTAACAATGATTTTACCTGCTTAAATTAAGGACATTTATTTACAAATAAAAAGAATAATGATATCAAACATTACAAGCCCTCAAATTGGTAAGGTATAGCCGTCCTAGAAGATATGGCAATTCTTTTCATCTCTTCAACTTTATAACTTTCCTAGGGTTTGTGAGCAAAGTAGAAAAAGCACCATAAACAATACAATATGCAATCTCCATGAAGATATTAGTGGACTCAAAGGGTAGTTAACATAAATTGAGAATAAGGTTTTGGTTCATAATATAAATATTAAAAATACCAGTAATAAACATAAGATAAAAGTGAAACAATCCAAGTAGTTAGTAAGATAGCAAGACATTAATAGAACCTCAACGAACGGTATTATTTTAAAATAATGTTACGCCTGACATGTCATCTTCAGATACGGTGAGTGTTGTCGTTGGTAGAAACATGTTTTTCCTTGGCGTTCCCCGATAGCTATCTCAGCGTCAATCACGTTACACTTGAACTTGAACGCTTTGCATATTAGCCTTGTTCCCTTAATTTTGATATTGGTCACTTGATAAAGTGTCAGTTTAATTTCTTATTTATATAATATGAATATAAACTAATGAGTTATTATCATAATTTGTATGTGTGTAAGAGTGGTTAATAGTCCACGAAGAGAACTTGGCATGCAACCGTATTATAACACATTTACTTGGAATTAATGTTCATAACTCCATGCAGATTAAAAAGAATATATATTTGACCATTCCTAACCCAATCCACCCAAATGGCCCATCCATGTTCACCCATGGACAATCAACAATTCGAGTTTTATTCACACACATGCTACATCACCAAAAATTAAAATTTACTGTGTCACCATATTCATGATACTCTTATCATATTTAGTTAGAAAAATAGTCAAATTTTATTATTGATATTTCTAAGAGAATTTAGTTAGTGTAAAGTGATGTAAAGATTTGATTTAGAAAATATACTGCTTTTTTTATATTCCATTAAATCTACACAACATTAACAATAAGGTTTTGATTCATAAAGTAAATATTAAAAATATCAATAACATAAGATATAAGTGAAACAATCTAGGTAGTTAGTAAAATAGCAATACCAGAATAATTTTAAAATAACCTCAGCAAACGGTATTATTTCAAAAGCAACGTTACGCCTAACATGTCGTCTGCAAATACGGTGAGTGTGATACTTTAGTAGAAACACTCTTTTTCCTTGGTGTTCCCGATAGCTATCTTAGTGTCAATCGCGTTACGCTTGAATGCCTTGCATATAGCCTTGTTCCCTTGTCTATGACATTTTATGGGGTAATGTTTCTTAGCAACATGATAGGACATCCGATTTTTAACCATAGTTTAGTTGTGTCTGAAGTGGGTGTGGGTGTTGCTAACAACCAACAATGTTATTTTTGTTAATAAAAACAAACTGTATAAATTGTAGTTTAATCCTATGAGTAATGAAATATGTTATGAATGTACCGGGGTCTGGTCCTTTTGGACATTTTGATAATGAATCCTTTATTGAAGCAGAACTCGTGTTAGTGTTGCTTAGTGGTGATGAGTTTTACTTTTGTCATGGGGCATTCTTGGTGCGGGTTTTCTCATTTCATTAGTATCTTATCAAATATGTGTATCAAAATGGTGTATGTACATATTTAAGATATAAGGGGAGAATGGACACTCATGGGTATTACTCATGCATCAGTCAATCATGTATTGTCACCTCATTTCTACTCTTAATTACCCATAAACCACAAAATTACCGGCAACACCTGCTCACAAGTACCCTAAAACTTTATTAATTCATTTTAATTCTTCAATGGCCAACAATGAATCAATTTTGTGTGACAAACATTTTCCATGAAATGAAGTCACGCACCTCACCCTCATTGGTTGAGGTGGTGTTGCCATGTGATTTGAAACCCATTCACTCTATCTATATGGGTGCTCCGTCCTCTCTAATAGCACATTTACTTGCAATTAATGTTCATGACTCCATGAAGATTAGAAATAATATATATTTGATCATTCCTACCCCAATCCTCCCAAACGACCCATCCATGTTCACCCATGGACCATCAAAATTCGAGTTCTATTCACACACATACTGGATAAATCGGTTAGTGTTAGAGAATGATTATATCAAGGTGCAATTTCATATATACCCTTACAAATATTAAAAATATCATATATACCCATGCAAAACTAAAAATATCGTATACACCCTTACATAGTTATTAATATATCAGTTCATTAAAAAATTTTAAAAATGACCATAGTACTCTTGTTTGATTAGAAGTGATAACATGTTTTATAGTGTAGACCATTTGATGCGATAAATCTTCGAATGGTTTACAATTTTGAAGTAGTGACGAGAGACGATTTGGTTGTCGTTAAAGGTGAGAAACGTCAATTAATATTAAAATAATAACATATGGTATAAACACATTATCTAATAGAAAGGGGTATAATGGTATATTCGTTAAAATGGGCATAAATAAAAGTTTATTTTTTAAAAAATAATGGTAAAAATGGTCATTTATTAAATTATTATTAACTAACAGGGGTATATATGATACTTTAATTATGTTTATAAGGGCATATATGATATTTTAGTTACTTTGTAAGTATGACATATTAAGTTTTCCTTGGGCATATATGATGTTTGTAATGTTTGTAAGGGTATATATGAAATTAATCCTTATATTAACTACCGTTTAAATTTGTTGCGTAAAACTAATATTTTACCCACTATACCCGGTATTCACATATAATGCTAAAAATATTGAATAGGGTGGCCCGAATAGTGGTACTTGTGCCTGTTGTATTTTTGAAGTGCACGAGAGGCAATGTTTCTTTCTATCATTCTGAAATGTTGATGGAATTAACAATGTGCATACTTGTTATGAGCAGAGTGGTAGATGGAATGTTGACTGCAAAGAGTGGCTAGGAATAATATGGGAGTTAACTTGAAATAAGGCTAGTGATGGTGTTTGTGAAATCGAAAGTGTCATTGAATGGATGCATCAATGGGTATTAATTGGTGATTTGATGGAAAGTGGGTTTCATTTCGTGAATATACTAATATAAGTTTATGAGTTATTAATTAATATTGGTTTAAATTGATGAGTTATTAGCTTGCATCTATAAATATTAAGTACTTGAAGTAAAATTTTACATAACGTAGTAGTTATTTTGAGGAACATTACAAGTCTATATGATCATGTCTTAATTTATTATAATGCTTGTTTGGTGGTTCTTGATTAACTTTTGTGATTATATGTTTCATATATGGAAAAATTAAAACAATGACATATATACGGTTTAAGACAATTTAGCCATATGGTGTTATTGGACTATGTTTTATAGCACCTCCTAAAAATGATGTGACAACTAATAATAAGTTAAAAACACACTAAATCTTATCATCAAGACAACAATAGATTTCAATTTTACAAATTTATCCAACCTCGTCTAGAAAACATAAACAGACAATGACATTCTTCAAGCTATACACTCTCGGCATAATTTAATACAATAAATGTTCTATATTAAATTTAACTTTCTAGAATGCTGTAATACACAAAACATGCATCTAAGTAACCTTTCCCGCTCCATCATTTCACAGTCACACCAAACCATCACCAGCACATTATATTAATGCTATTATCAGCATCTACATGTATTTCAGATAACACAACTTTTTTATTTTATCATACCCCGATAAACTCTTGCTCCTGCTACGATTCTTGCTTTTGTTAATTGAGAGGTATATATGAAGTTGTCCCATTCTTGAATAAACACTTTTTAGGTGGCGGTTTTAGGTAAATAAATCTTTCTTGTTATCCAAAACTAATGACTTGACACCTAAATAATCATATAATTAACCAAAAACATAAAAGACTAATCATACCCAAAAGTGTATTAATCAGAAAAATTTGCTTAATTATGATAAAAAAAAATGTAAAGAAAGAACAATACATGCTTGAGTTAACACATGAATAATCATATAATTAACCAAAACCATAAAAAAAAAACTAATCATACTCATTTTAAGTCGCATTAATCAAAATAATTTGTTTAAACTACGATAAAAATGTATAGAAAATAGCAATACATGTAGTTTGGTTTTCTTCTTAAATAAAGGGAACATCAAACAACCTTCCGGAATCTAAATAACAACAAGAAAAAAACCTCTACCGTGCAATGCATATAACATTGATAGGAATTCTTCAAAAGTACACACATATATAAAAAATGATGCTACATAAGTAACTAATCCTAACATCATGAGACTTTAAGATGATAGTATGGTAGATAATAACTTATAATAATTATCATAATTATAATTACTTGAATGGCAATTGAAATGTTCAAGTTCAATGCATACATAAATAGGTATTAATTGGTAACTTCATGGAGTGAGAATTTCATTGCATGAATATAAAATGATAGGTTATTTAATTTAATTTAATATGACTTTAAGGATGAGTGATCTTGATATGGCTAATATCTTTTATATGCTAATAATTAAAAAAAGTAGTAAAGCAAATGATAAAAGAGAACCATGTCTTAATCATAAGTACACCGAGTTAATACATGTAGCAGAAGTAGGCACACGGCTGATAATAAGAGTGGTGCTGTGGTGGTCTTCATTTAATTTGAGCAGGTTGCCCGTGATGAGAATTTTCATTAACAAATAGGGGAAACTATATTTTTTGACCTAGTGGATCATGATAACATACGTAGTTTCCTTATCCAAAAGCAGAATTCTTTTGCTCTTTTCAAGGTATTATCACTGACCAACTTTCTTATTTATAAATTATTTTATTTTTCATTTTCATAGATTTTATTTTATCAAGCTTCATATGTTACTTTTCTAGCAGGAAGTAGCCAAAGAATTGGGTATACCAGTACAACATCAACGTTTCTGGCTTTGGGCAAAACGCCAAAATCATACTTACTGTCCAAATCGTCCATTGACTCTTTTAGAAGAAGCTCAATCTGTATGTACCTTTAATATTTTTATTTGGTCGGTGATCCTTAATATTGCTGAATCTGATTTTTTTATTTTAATTTATGTTTAGGTTGGACATTTAAAAGATGTATCAAATAAGGATAACAATGTTGAGGTTAAGTTGTTTTTGGAGGTAGAAGGACAGGTATCATTTGTTGATATGGATTTATATGTAAATTATACACCTTCACCTCTTTATTATATGGTAATATTAAAAATAATATTTTATTAATTTCACTGATTATTTTATTGATGTAGGATTCACAGCCAGTTTCCCCACATGCGAAAACTAAGGAGGAGATCCTAGTTTTCTTTAAGCTTTATGACCCTTTAAAAAAGGAGCTTCGGTAACTCTCTCTCTCTCTCTAGTATACACACACATGTATAAATGAAACTTATAAGTAAAACTATTTGATTTCTAATTTTTGTTACATTACTCAGTTTAACATAAAACATTATTACCACTTTCATCAACCATATACATCAAGTACAAGTTTGATTTAAAGTAGCATAAACATTAAACATTCTAATTTCTACACAGCATTCCCCGAAATGAGAACCAACAACGATTAGTCCACCCTTCTAAATCCAAAGTCGGGCCTTGCTTTACGTTAGTTGTCGTTGACTTTGTCGTTTTAAATTGTGTATAGAGAGCATAATAAGTAGACAAAAGAGAGTTTGTTCTTCATTAGTATGTATGCATGTATACACAAGAACGCACTATATATAGACTAACAAAGTTAAGAGACACATAATGACACATGAGAGTTAAGAATGTGAATAGTCACCATAATAATAATAATAATAACATATTTAAACCATAATCTATTGTTTTCTAAAGATTGAAAAGTAATGTCACAAAACGTGTAGCTTCATAATGTTGTACCAAAAGCTTTAAGAATTGATGTATACGTTGACAAATTAATTTTCTTGCCCTATTATTAAATGTCGAGTTTACCCTTGCCATAAAATTATGAAATTACTTTTGTGCCCATCACTTCTCCTCTATATATTTTAGATATAGATAAGGGTTGTAGCCTAGAAGTATTTCACATACAAAAGGTCATCAGTATATAAATGAATTAAGGGATTAATTTTTATTCTTCAATTATTTGATGCAATTTCTACTATTTTGAGAAAAATATTGGATGTTGAAAATCTTTTTGAAAAATTATTGTAAGAGATTTTATTTGGAATTGATATTGTCTCGAACTCTTTATAGTGAGTTATAATATACCATGACTCGCTACAACCTAATATAATAGGATCTAATATGGACTATTACAACACGTATGATCTATAACTATCAATCATTGTTATGTGATTCACTACAACACTTATAATATGCAATATTTATAAGTCAAAAAATACTTATAGATAATAACTAATAACTAAGTATTTATTAATTTTGAAGTTTGTAAGATTTGAAAAATAATGTATACTCTCATAAAACTCCTTGTTACACACGTTTTTTAAAATTTATTTATACAATTCACAAAAATATCCCCTCTACCACTCCCGCCCATAATTCCCCTTTCACCAAATTTGAACTTCTCATTCCCCAAGCCTAAATTCAAAGCCCTCAAAGGTTCAAACCTCCATCTCATCTTTCTAGTTCTCGATCCATCTATACAAGTGAAACCTCTGCACCCTTACGAACCACCGCCGCACTACCATAGTCACCATCGAACCACATGTCACCATTGCACAAACGGAACTCTCACAACGCCATTGCTTTCTATCTCTCTGCCCACCACTCACCTATGCCACATTGGTGGAAATTGTTCCAAAGGTCCGTTTAATCTATATTTCCAATTTTATATTATTTTTCTAGTTTCATATTTTTTTTGTTCTTTTGGGTTTAATTTTTTTTGTCTACCTGAATTTTGTAATTCCATAAATTAAATATTGGGTTAGGTCTATTAATTCCTTGGTTTTCTCAACATAGTAAATGCTTGATGATATGTGCATTAGTATGGAGGTGGGAGAAAAAAGGATGGACCGAGAAAAGGGAGCATAATTAATAATGTTGATAATTTATATTTAATGTAGGTGGGAGAAAAATGATGCCAAAGGACGGGCAGAGTAAGGAAAAAATGGGAGAGCGTTATAATGGAAGACTATTTTTTTCTAAACTGGCATGTATTTACAAAGTAACATACTTTGATAAAATACAATATTAATAAATGAAATTGCTTTATAGCTCTAAAAAAGGATTAGATTATGTTTTGTTCTTTAATATAGCTTATGTTGTGATTTATATCTTGATGTATTCTTTTTTTCATGTCATGATTTCAATAGCACAATTCTCTCATATTGTATATCTATTGTAGAAACTCAGTCTTATCATTGCTCTCCTTGATGAAGCTTGGTATAGCATATTGACTTACATTTTTATGCTTCTTAATGTTTTTTAAGTTATAATAAACAACTAATGCATATTAGAGAGATATATTTTTAATAGTATCTAACATATTAAACATTTGTTTTTGTAGCATATTGCCAAAGTCTACAGGCAAGACATTCTCAAGCATTAGAAAATCATAAACGCATCCATGTTGCACATAGATTTCACAGTTACTTATAATGCTACGAAGGTATGTGTGTTACCCAAATCATATTTATAGATGTACCAGTACCATATTTAACAATTTTGTTTTCTTTTTAAGTGCAATATCACTCTTATCAGTTTCTAAGACCATCTTCATTGGATGGTTTTGGTGTGGTTCAAACCAAGCTAAAAACCAAGAAACCAATGGAGGACTTGGTTTAAACCAAAAACCATATTTCAAGTTTCGTTTTTCAAACCAACAAAAACCATTATTTGTGGGCTCCAACACTATATCTTTCACACACACACACACATATATATATATACCCATATTTATATTTATAAAACATATATAAATATTATACTTATATACATATTTTTTTATACCTTATTTAAAAATTTATGTATTTTTGTGTGTGTCTATTTTTTACGTAATGGCAAGTTTAACGGTTAATTTTTTTAACGGCTATTTTTTAACGATTTTATTATCTATTTTACAACGGTTAAATTATTTTTTTTTGTTTATCTATTTGTATATTTTAGTTAATCTATTTTTTACTAAAGTTTTGTTATATTGCTGTTTATTTAAATAAAAATTAAATATTTTAGAGGGTTGTGAAGTTCTTTTTTAAAATAAATGTAAAAGTAAGTGATGATGTGGAAATGTAAAGATGATTTGAAAATGTGTATTGTTAGAGTAAAAAATGTAGTTTTTAAGAAAGCTGACGTGGCAGTGATGTAACTGGTTTTAACCAGAAACTGTTGGAGATGGTCTAATATTCTATTTGTTTTCTAGATAGCAAAAAAAACTCACAACATGATTATGTCGGATAATTGAGGGATGTAAAAAATACAAACGGCAGAAGACATTGATATGCTAGATTGGAGATATTTTATTGATGGAATATAATTTGAAAAAAAAAACCAGCGGTTGTGTTTTCATTGTTTTCTTAACAATAAAGGATAATATTGTATCTGGATAGCCTTTTGGTGTATATAAATGTAATCTTTTTGGTGTGAATAATTATTTGGCTTAACGTGACTTGGTATTTGGGATCTTTTGTTTCTAAAAGAAACATATTAATGATTAACATGATGTGTCATTACAGACTAATTCTTAGTCTTTGGAACATGTTATTTGAGACGGGATAGGTACAAAATCTTGAACCTAATAGAACATATCTGGGACAAAATAGAAATGGTTTAAAGGACTAATTATGAGTCTCTAACGAAAACATTTAGAGACTGAAATAACATAGTATCTAAGGCAGACTTTTAGTCACAAACTAAAGTATTAGGGACTGAAAAAACATGGTTTCACAGGACAAATTATGGACTGAATTTCTTTGTATCGGAGACTGACTGTTAGTCGTCTTTGGTGTCATACAATGGCGACTGAATTTAAGTTACTAAAACTACCATCTAGTACTAGGCATCCGTTACTAGTCAGAGACTGGCGAATCAGTCCCCGATAACCAATAGAGACTAATTAAGAAGTATCAAAGACTATTTTTTAGTCCCAAAACCCCTTATTTTTTGTAGTGTATGCGAGCCGGACCCTAAATAGTGCTCAGGAGAATTACACCACCACCGAGAAAGAGCTGTTAGCTGAAGTGTTTTCATTTGATAAGTTTAGGTCCTATCTTGTTCTGTCCAAAACAGCTGTCTACACGGATCATGCTGCCATTCGTTATCTTTTCAACTAGTAGGACGCTGTCACACCCTTAAAATCAACTAACGGCGTTTTAGGGTCAGAGGGTGTGACTAAAAGGATCGGTATCATTAGTTATATCAAACACCATATTAAAAGTTTTCAAAAACAACCAAGACAAACAAGTCTTAAGTAAAAGTGCGGAAGCGTAAAATTGTAAAGCAAATAGTTGCGCCACACAGGACGACTTAAAACACAGTTATCATGATAAAAATTAAAGGAAGATTAAAACAATGGTGTTCAGAGAACGCATGTCCTATACCGCTCTCCCGTCCCGATACCTGAGATAAACATACTAAAAGTGTCAACACAGGGTTGGTGAGTTCACAGGTTTACATAAATTAAGTGTGCGTTTTAGCGTTACCAGATAGTGTTATGCCAATTATATATCAATAGGTAGCTAACCTATCAAGCATATGTATTACTAAGTGTTCGACACCGAAGATGACTGTTTATACAATTGCCTTGCCACCATGTCAACTACGACCATGGTAATGTGTTAGCCAAAATTACACCCACTCGACCTACAATCGAGTTTAGAGTTGGGTGGGGTTTGTCAAACCCAGTAGTATTACTCAAAGGTGACTCGCTATTATCCAAATATTAACCGGTTCGATGTTCAGAAGGACTTAGCTGGTTTGTTGCCACTAAGCCTTACAAGTGATATACAATGAGTAACAAAATCTAAATTGTTGGAGTATGTTATCTCCCCCTAATAAAAGCGTTAAAAGAGTAAAATGGGCCGTGAAACTCACTGTTTGCGAAGTTAAAAAATAGATCCGAGAAAAGCGTGTGTCACAGAAATCCTCACTAGTTCTCTATAATCAAGAATGAGATTTCGAAGTGTTTGAACTACGAGTGAGTTTCTAGACTCGACACATAAAAGTTATGCATGAGATGCGTTCATGTTTCGTTTGTGAAATAGGTACGACTCCACAAACACGTTGGTGATAAGTTACATGTGTGAACAAGTATAGTATTAAGTGTTACCATGGTACATTACCAATAAATTTTTTCCCACAGGGCAAATATGTCAAACACATAGCAAACATCGATCAATTAATCACTTTTCATGTTAACTCAAGGAATACAGCAGCTAAGTTACCGAGACAGATTTTAACCCGACAAGATTACTCTATTTCATAAATCATAACAGGTAAATAAAATCACCAAAAATCATCACAGAAGCACACGTCAGTTAGGTTTCTAATCATCACACAACACAGTATGCACACAACAGTCATTATCATGCGCAACAGACGTTATTTGTTATTCCCGTTACATGGCTAATCCAATTAATGCAAGGCCAATTGGGTCAGATTCCTCACTCAAATTTTTAACTTACATAAGTGGAATCAACTCAATTGGTCTTGTCGTTTGTGAGATACATTAATTACAAAACAGCCTACAAGCAGGCTTCCCGAATCAGACTTGCAGAACAGATTTGTAAATTAATAAACATTAATATTCACACGTCTAAAAATTACAAACTCAGACTCTTTTGAAACTAGACTCGACCTACTACATCATAGAATCAATAATCACCATCATTAACTTCAAGTTACAGTAGTTTTAACATGCAATTATGATTCTGTCCAGGATCAGTTTTCACCAAAAATTCAACAAACTATTAACCTATGAACTAAAAATCATGCATGCAACCCTAACTCATCAACAATCAACATATTTAGCATTTAGGGTTTATGATTAGTATGCTTAACGATGTAATTAAATCAATAGATAGTCTAGATAGGGTGTTAGTTACCTTGTTAGCCCTTGGATTCTTAAATAAGTTTGTAAATAACTTGTATGTATGTGTGTGTGCTTGTGGTTTCGGTCGAACAAGAGGGGGGGGGGGGTTGCCGTCGAGCAATAGAGGGAGGGAGGGAAAAAGGGTTATGGTTTATTATTTTTAGTTGTTTATATAATGATTAAATAATTTCAAGTTACAACTAGCACCCTCAACTTTTATCTTGTGAAATTTTAGCATAACTTGTTTATTTTCTTCATGATATGAGGTTATACATGTAAGCACCAAGTAACACGTAAACTTAACACATAATTATATCAAATATTTGTTTATGACATTCATTATTTGTTCACCAACGGTTTGAGTCGACTCGTGTGTGTTTCGGTGAAACTCCGAAAGACTACTTGTGTAGTGATTGTCATGCGTCATTTAAACCCTAATTTAAATGTAATGAGATATGCGTTACAGTTCGTGTGATCTTGAGTTTGAATTAACGGAGTTTGGATTAAAGGATATAACCTAAAATGGACGAGTATCACATCATTCCCATGTTGAAAGAATTTTCATCCCGAAAATTTATGTCATGTCGCGATGGCTGTCTGAAAAAGGCAAAAATTTTCAGTTTGTAACATCACCCCCACGTAGAAAGAAATTTCGTCCAGAAATTTAATTCATACCTTTGGTGTTTTCTGACGGTTTGTCGGCTTTCGCGGTTTTCGGTGCTTGGTCAACCCTTCGAAAAGGTGAGGATACTTTTTCATCATTTGATCCTCGTATTCCCACGCGAACTCTGGTCCACGTCTTGAGTTCCAACAAACTTTAACGATGGGGATCTTGCTATGTTTGAGTGTTTTGGTTTCCAAATCCAAAACTTTGACTGGTTCTTCGATGAAGTGTAACTGTTCATCAACTTGCAAATCGCCCAAAGGAACTCCTTGTGTTTCGTCAAAAAGGCATTTCTTCAAGTTGGATACATGAAAAACGTTATGTACGCCACTGAGTTCTGCTGGTAAATCCAATCGGTACGCTATCGAACCAATACGTTCGGTTATTCGGAATGGGCCAACGTATCATGGATTGAGTTTGTTTCGCTTCCAAACCGAACTACACCGTTCCAAGGTGAGATTTTCAGTAAAACCTTGTCATCCACTTGGAATTCCAGAGGTTTTCGGCGCTTGTCAGCGTAGCTCTTTTGGCGATCCTGTGCTGCCGCCATGCGATTTCGGATTTGGACAATCTTTTATGAGGTTTCAAGTACTAATTTTGGGCTGGTGATTTAGCTGTCACCCACTTCGGCCCAACAAAGAGGCGGTCGACACCTTCGTCCATACAACGCTTTAAACGGCGCTGCCTTAATACTGGCGTGGTAGCTGTTATTATACGAAAACTCTACTTGGGGAAAATGGGGTTCCCAACTCTTTCCGAAATCCAATACGCATGCACGCAACGTGTCTTCCAAAGTTTGAATGGTGCGTTCACTTTGCCCATCCGTTTGGGGATGGTATGCTGTGCTCATATCGAGATGGGTGCCTAGCGCACTCTGTAGTGACTTCCAAAAGTGCGAAGTGAAACGGGAATCTCGATCAGATATGATAGAGACAGGCACTTCGTGTCTAGACACTACTTCTTTCAGGTAGATGCGAGTCAGTCTTTCCATTTTGTCCGATTCCTTAATCGCTAGGAAGTGCGCATACTTAGTCAACTGGTCAACGATCACCCAAATAGTACCGCATCCCGTTGGTGTTTTGGGTAAGCCTGTGATGAAGTCCATGGAAATGTGTTCCCATTTCCACGTTGGGAGTTCCGGTTGCCGTAACAGACCAGATGGCTTCTGATATTCCACCTTGACTCTTGCACAAGTCAAACATTTGCTCACGTTAGCGGAAATGTCGGCTTTCATGTTTGGCCACCAGTAGAGTACCTTTAGATCGTGATACATTTTGTCTGAGCCAGGGTGAATGGAATATCAGGACTTATGTGCCTCGTCCATCACCAGATTTCTCAAGTCTCCGTATCGAGGGACCGAAATCCGGTTTTCGAAATATCGGAACCCGTCCGATTTGGTTTCAAGCTACTTATCCATGCCCCACATGAGTTCTGATGTGAGGTTATCGTCTTTCAAGGCTTCGAGTTGAGCATCACGAATCTGATTAGGTAAGTTGGCATGGATCGTGAGTTGTAATGCTCGCGTCCGTCTAGGCTTAAGGGTTTCCTTTCTGCTGAGAGCATCAGCCACTACATTGGCCTTTCCAGGGTGGTACTTTATGGCACAATCATAATCATTAAGTAGCTCGACCCAACGACGCTGTTGCATGTTCAACTCCTTTTGATCGTAGATATGTTGGAGACTCTTGTGGTCGGTGTAGATGGTAAATTTGGTACCGTACAAGTAATGCCTCCATATGTTAAGGGCAAACACCACAGCTCCGAGTTCCGAGTCATGGGTCCATCGTATAGTTCTTCTCGTGTACCCATAGTTTTCGAGAGGCATAGGATATAACATTCTCAAGTTGCATTAACACGTAGCCGAGATCATGTATCATTGCATCAAAATGTACTTCAAAATTTTATGTTCCCTCGGGGAGGGCTAGGATAGGCGCGCTAAAGAGTTTGTTTTCAAAAGTTGGAAGGCAGACTCCTGTGCGTCACCCCAATTGTACTTAGTACCCTTGTGTGTTAGTGCGGTGAGGGGCTGAGCAATTTTGGAAAATACCTCGATGAAACGTCGGTAGTAGCTAGCCAGTCCTAGGAATTGTCGCACCTCAGTCGTAGTCCTAGGTGCTTCTCAGTTTTGATAGCCTCTACCTTGCCTAGATCAACATGGATACCACTCTCATTGATCACATGTCCTAAGAAGGGAACCTCGCGAAGCCAAAATTCGCATTTAGAGAGCTTAGCGTACAATTGTTCCTTCTTTAGCAATTCCAGGATTAACCTTAGGTATTCTTCATGGTCGGTCGTGTTCTTGGAGTAGACGAGGATATCGTCAATGAAAACAATAACAAACTTGTCGAGGTACGTCTTACATACTTTGTTCATGAGGTCCATGAATACGGCTGGTACATTGGTTATACCGAAGGGCATAACTGAAAACTCATAGTGACCATACCGAATTCTGAATGCCGTCTTTGAAATGTCTTCTTCGTGCACTCTTAATTGATGGTAACCAGATCTCAGATTGATCTTTGAGTAGTAACTCGATCCTTGAAGCTGGTCGAAAAGATCATCAATTCGGGATTGGGGATAACGGTTCTTGACCGTCACCTTGTTCAACTCCCGGTAGTCGATGCACATGCGAAAAGTCCCGTCTTTCTTTCGAACAAATAGGACAGGGGCTCCCCATGATGATGAGCTAGGTCGGATGAAACCTTTATCCAAAAAGTCCTGTAACTGAGTGGACAACTCCTGAAGCTCCGCCGGTGCAAGCCGATACGGGGCTCGTGCTATTGGTGCCACACCGAGGGCTAAATCGATTTGGAACTCGACTTGTCGAATGGGTGGGAGTCCTGGAAAATCTTCTTGGAAGAATTCGGAAAAATCTCGCACAATCGGTATGTCTTCGATCTGCTTCTCCTCCGCAGGTTTCTCGATTACATGAGCTAAGATCGCCGGATGACCCTTTCGTAAATATTTCTGCGCCTTCATAAGGGTGATGATGCTAGTAGTCATCCCGCTCTTCTCGCCCTGTATCGAGATGACTTCGCCGGAAGGAGTAGTGATATGAACTATCTTGTCGTGATATATAATCTCAGCTCTATTTTCGGATGGTCAGTCCATGCCGACAACGACGTTGAAACTACCAACTGTAAAGGGTATGAGGTCGATATCGAAAGTATGACCCGACAGTTTCAACTTACATCCCGCTAGTACATGAGTTGTTTCTATAGACTTATCGTCAGCTAATTCAACAGGAAACTTAGCATCTAACGGAGTTGGAGTTAAGTCTAAGAGGTTACTAAAGGCTTTTGACACAAAACTCCAATCAGCTCCTATGTCAAACAAAATAGAAGCAAAACAGTCGTTTACAGGAAACTTACCGGTAACCACGTTAGGATCACTACGGGCCTGGCCCAATCTAATGACAAAAGCTCTACCCTTACTACCGCCTCCGTTGCCCTCATTTTGTTTCAGTTTAGGACAGTCCTTCCTAAAATGACCTTCCTGGCCACACTCAAAGCACCCTTTCGTTGTTGCAGGTTGTTTAGGAGCGCTCTTTCCCTTGATTTCTCCTCTACAGTCCTTAGCCTGATAACCCAATTTACCACATCGTAGACATTTGATACGGTTGCATGGGCCAGCGTGGTGATAGTTGCACTTGTTACACTTCGGGTACTTTCCAGCATAGTTGCTCGAACCCTGTCCGCCCCCGTTGTTGTTGGAACCCTGATTATTGAATATCCGAGCGAGTTCGGGTTTACGGTGGTGTGGTTGCTGTGGGGGGTTCGATGATGAGGACTTGGTGTTGTCAAAATTCCTCTTTCCATTCCCAGTGTTGTTGTTACCATTACCCGAGTTTTCAAGGCTTTTAGAGGTGGAACCTCTAGGTGGTAATGCACCTTGGGCCCCTTCTTGATCCGTCAGCTTGTGGGCTATTCGGGTCGCTTGCTGAATAGTGGTCGGTTTGGAAGACGTCACCATACCCTGAATCTCGGGTACCAAACCATCAATATACATCTCAATCCTCTTACTTGGCGGGTCTACCATCCGTGGGCACATCACTGCCAGTTCACGAGAACAGGTGGTGTAGGCCTCAATTTCATAGCCCACCATCTTCAAGACCCAAAATTCTGACTCTAACTTTGAGATCTCCTCTCCAGGATAATACTCTTCCCGCATCATATTCTTTAATTCCTCCCAATTCATAGCATTTGCCAATTCCAAATCGAGAATCTACACATTTGAATTCCACCAGGTGAGGGTTGAATATTGCAGTGTTCCAGCAGCAAACTTGACCCTGCTGGGTGGTGGACAGTTGCACATCACAAAAGCTGATTCTGCCTTCTCGGCCCAACGCAGCAAATCTATGGCTCCCTCAGTTCCGTTGAATGAAATGGGCTTGCAGTCCAGGTAATTTTTGAAGGTACAGGCTCTGGCTTGACCTCCGGCTTGATTCTGAACATGAGCAGCTAGAGCTGCCGCGGCATGGTCGTTCAATAGGGCTTGGAGTTCTGCTGCGGTCATGTTGATGTTACCACGACCACGCCCAACGTTTGTTCAAGAAATCTCCTAAAATCACAGCATACAATGTTAGATATGAACGCTCAGTTTCATATGCAACACCATACATGTAATAAAAGGTTGGAAAGAAAGGAAAGAAAAGGAATAAAAACATCGCATCACAACCATATAATAATCCAAATAATAATTATTGATTAAAACCATTGTATCCGCTACAAAGTATTTAAAATGAATCCTTGAAATTATAGAATATATAAGCTAGATGGAGACATCCCCTCCATCTAGGTGTTATCATCCTGAGATGTCGTCGTCTGAGGACACGTCTGAGTGTGCATCCTCCTCAGCCGGCTCTTCCACTGGGTTTTCCTCTAGTTCCTCCTCAGGATCTTCTTCAGTATCCTCCTCCGGTTCTGCTGCATTTAGAGCAATTTGTGCCTCTAGTGTCTCGCAACGAGCTAGAGCTACTGCTGCATGGCCTCTTGCATCCCTAACTTCTTCCTGCAAGTCTATCATCTCTGATTGCATCTTGATCACTAGCTTCATTAGCTGAACATGAGAATCCTGAACTTCCTTCATGGCTTCAGTCAGGTAGGAAATTCTCTTCCTAGCCTCTGCTCCATCCCCTATCAATCTAGTAACATTCTCTCTCGTGGAGTGCATAATGTCAACTTCACGATCCAAACAGGAGGCGAGAGCTGCAAAAGCGTGCTCCATTGGTTGGGTTAGGGGTGGTAGTGTGTTGAAGGACATAGGAAAGCCCAGGCGAGGTAGTGGGGGAACTTGCTCACGGTAAACAAACCGCTCGATCAAACTTGGGTACCAACTTCAGTTACTGTTGCTCTCATACGCGGCTCCAGATGGGCAGTGTCTCTTCGATGCGGGGGCTGCTAGTGTTGGGACTGCTCGAGGTGGTGATGGGTTGGGAAGCTGCGGTTCCTTTCCTGGGGTGTGGGACACCGGGTCAGATGATGATGATGGCGTTGACATCCCTACAGGATAAGTCGTGTATGGTTTACGCGCGTATGAGTGAATGAGGATAAGAGATAAAGAAAATGAATAACTAAATATATAATATATATATATATATATATATTTATATATGAAGTGCGTAAGATCATAACTAATGGGTCGTTGCGGTTATAGTTTAGTATGAATGCAATTTTAGTTCGCTATAACCAATGGCTCTGATACCAATATGTCACACCCTCAAAATCCTCTAACGGAGTTTTACCGTCAGAGAGTGTGAACTAACAGGATCGGAATCATTAGTTATATCAAACACCATATTCAAAGTTTTCAAAAACAACCAAGACAAACAAGTCTTAAGTAAAAGTGCGGAAGCGTAAAATAGTAAAGCAAATAGTTGCGCAACACAAGACGACTTAAAACATAGTTATCATGATAAAAATTAAAGGAAGTTTAAAAAAATGGTGTTCAGAGAATGCATGTTCTATACCGCTCGCCCGCCTCGGCTACCTGTGATAACCATACTAAAAGTGTCAACACAGGGTTGGAGAGTTCACATGTTTACATAAATTAAGCGTTGCGTTTTAGCGTTACCAGATAGTGTTATGTCATTTATATATCAATAGGTAGCTTACCTATCAAGCATGTATTACTAAGTGTTCGACACCGAAGCTGACTGTTTATACGATAGCCTTGCCACCATGTCAACCACGACCATGGTAATGTGTTAGCCTAAATTACACCCACTCGACCTACAGTCGAGTTTAGAGTTGGGTGGGGTATGTCAAACCCAGTAGTACTATTCAAAGGTGACTCGCTATTATCCAAATATTAACCGGTTCGATGTTCAGAAGTACTTAGTTGGTTTGTTGCCACTTAGCCTTACAAGTGGTATACAATGAGTAACAAAATCTAAATCGTTGGAGTATGTTATCTCCCCCAAATAAAAGTGTTAAAAGAGTAAAAGGGGCCGTGAAACTCACTGTTTGCGAAGTTAACAAAAAGATCCGAGAAAAGCGTGCGTCACAGAAATCCTCACTAGTGCTCTAAAAACTAGAATTAGATTTCTAAGTGTTTAACTACGAGTGAATCTCAAGACTCGAAACATAAAAGTTATGCATGAGATGCGTTAGTGTTTCATTTGTGAAATAAGTGCGACTTGACAAACACGTTGGTGATAAGTTACATGTGTGAACAAGTATAGTATTAAGTGTTACCATGGTACATTACCAACAAATTATTTCCCACAAGGGAAAATATGTCAAACACATAGCAAACATCGATCAATTAATCACTTTTCATGTTAACTTAAGGAATACAGTAGCTAAGTTACCGAGACAGATTTTAACCCGAAAAGATCACTCTATTTCATAAATCATATCATGTAAATAAAATCACCAAAAATCATCACATAAGAATACGTGAGTTAGGTTTCTAAAAATTTTTTTATTATATTTTTACTACATACAATTTTCTCACAAAGATCAAAACAACACAGTAAGCATACAACAGTCATTATCATGCGCAACAGAACTTTATTTGTTATTCTCGCTACATGGCTGATCCAATTAATGCAAAGCCAATTGGGTCAGATTCCTAACTCAAATTTTTAGCTTCCAGAAGTGGAATCAACTTAATTGGTCTTGTCGTTTGTGAGATACATTAATTACAATACAGCCTACAAGCAGGCTTCAGAATCACACTTGCACAACAGATTTGTAAATTAATAAAAACTAACTTTCACACGTCCAAAAATTACAAAATCAGACTCTTTAGAAACTAGACTCGACCTAATACATCATAGAATCAATAATCACTTAACTTTAGAAACTAGACTCGACCTAATACATCATAGAATCAATAATCACTTAAAACACATCATTAACATCAAATTACAGTCGTTTTAACATACAATTATGATTCCGTCCAGCATCAGTTTTCACCAAAAATTCAACAAACTATTAACCTATGAACTAAAAATCATGCATGCAACCCTAACTCATTAACAATCTACATATTTAGCATTTAGGGTTTATGATTAGTATGCTTAATGATGTAATTTAATCAATAGAAATCCTAGATAGGGTGTTAGTTACCTAGTTAGCCCTTGGATTCTTCAATAAGCTTGTAAGTAACTTGAATGTATGTGTGTGTGCTTGTGGTTTCGGTCGAACAAGAGAGGGGGGGGGGGGGGGAGGGGCTGCCATCGACCAAGAGAGGGAGGGAGGGAAAATGGGTTAGGGTTTATTATTTAAAGTTGTTTATATAATGATTAAACAATTTCAAGTTACAACTAGCACCCTCAACTTTTATCTTGTGAAAATTTAGCATAACTTTTTATTTTCTTCATGATATGAGGTTATACATGTAAGCACCATCTAACACGTAAACGTAACACATAATTATATCAAATACTTGTTTATGACATTTATTATTTGTTCACCAACGGTTTGACTCGGCTCGTGTGTGTTTCAATGAAACTCCGAAAGACTACTAGTGTAGTGATTGTCATGTGTAATATAAACCCTAATTTATTTGTAATGAGATATGCGTTACAGTTCGTGTGATCTTGAGTTTGAATTAACGGAGTTTGGATTAACGCAGTTAACCTGAAATTGACGAGTGTCACAGATGCTAAGCCTCGTCTCATCCGATGGAGCATACTGCTTCAAGAGTTTGATATTGAAATATGTGATAAAAGGGGGCCGAGAATGTGGCGGCCAATCACTTGTCACGTCTCAAGAGAGCCGAGATTGGAGATGCTGGGGTCATTATCAATGACCATTTCCCGATAGAGAATCTTATGTTTGCCAAAGCCCAAGGTGACGGCTACCCGTGGTTTGCCAATATCGCGAACTTCCTCATCGATGGTTCCCTCCCAGGAGGATGTCTCACCAGCAAAAGAAGAATTTCTTTGATGAAGTAAAGTTCTACATCTGGGATGACCCGCTTATTTTTCGTATAGGTGCTGATTAGCTGGTGAGAAGATGCGTAGATGTTGAAGATGGGTGGCGGATTTTGAGCCATTGTTATGATGGACCAATAGGAGGTCACGTACCATGGTGCTGTTCTTACTGCCAAGAAGGTCTTTGATTCAGGATTCTATTGGCCTTCGATTTTCAAAGTTTCTCATGCGGTCGTTAAAAGCTGTGACCGATTCCAACGTGTCGGTAACATCTCATCCCGAAATGAGATGCCCCAAAATGCTATTCAGGTTTGCGAGGTTGTTGACATTTGGGGTATTGATTTTATGGGACCGTTCCCGTCGACTAGAAGGGACAAGTACATACTTGTGGCAGTTGATTACGTCTCCGAGTGGGTCGAGGCCAAAGCCTTGCCCACTAACGACGCCCAAGTTGTAGTGAGATTTCTTAAATATCTTTTCTCTCATTTTGGTGTACCGAAAGGCTTGATCAGCGATCGAGGTACTCACTTCCGCAACGCGTAGCTGGAGAAGCAATGCTTTTGGGTCACCCATCAGCTTGCGAGTGCCTACCACCCACAGACTAGTGGACAGGTGGAAGTGAGTCACCGGGACATTAAACGCATTCTGGAGAAGACGGTTGCGCTAAACCGAAAGGATTGGTCCGAAAAATTAGATGATGCTTTATGGGCTTTCCGTACAGTGTACAAAACTCCAACCGGTTCCTTATCGTTTCGGATGATTTATGGGAAAGCCTGCCATCTGCCTGTTGAGTTGGAGCACCGTGCTTATTGGGCGCTTTAAACAGTTAACCTTGATCTTTCAACGGCTGGAGTTAAACGTTTCCATCAGATATATGTGTTAGAGGAACTCCGTGATCATGCCTATGCACACTTGTATAATTATAAGCTAAAGTCCAAAGAGCTGCATGATAGGAAGTTGAGAGGTGATAACAGTTCAAGTGTGGGGACGCCGTACTCTTGTTTAATTCCCGACTTAAGTTGCATCCGGGAAACTTGCATTCTCGATGGTATGGACCATACACAGTTA
Source organism: Bidens hawaiensis (assembly GCF_021521415.1). Taxonomy (NCBI): domain Eukaryota; kingdom Viridiplantae; phylum Streptophyta; class Magnoliopsida; order Asterales; family Asteraceae; genus Bidens; species Bidens hawaiensis. The sequence continues at coordinate 79,141 of NW_027498007.1, forward strand.
AGGAAGTCTTCCCATATGAAGCGATAGAAATTAAAGACAAGAATGGGAGTTTCAATGTTAATGGTCATCGTATGAAGCACTACATTGGTGAGAAGGCGAGCATGGAGGAAGGCGACGTTTTACGCCTTAAGTATCATTGGGTTAGACGTGATGGAGGGCTCAGGCTGAGGACCCGTTAAACCAAGCGCTCTCGAGAGGCAGCCCGAGTTTTGTTTATCTCTTTTTATTTTTGTTACTAACGATCCTCCTAACTGAAGCCGCTCGTACTCAATCTTCATTGGGCGATATAAACTGATTTTGAGGTACTCTATTGTCTTTTCATTTATAAAAAAAAACAATATATAAAAAAATATAAAAACAACAAAATCCAAAAGAAAAAAATATAAAATCATAAAAATATAAAAATATGTTTATTACTTATCTTTGTTTAAGTTGTGTACACCGCTATATGTGAGGGATTTTGCTCAGTACAGGTTATGTCTTTTCGCATGATAGCTCTGGATGGCGTTTTGGATCTATTCTCCTGAGGTTGCGGCCGCGAATGAAATGCTATATGGCCGTTGATACACATATTATGAAGACATGTACATAAACCAGGAGAGTAATACGTTTTTTTATTTTATTATTTGCTTTTATTTCTAGTTTATTTTTTATTTTAATTTTTATTTCTTTTCCTAATGCTCATCGAGGACGATTCGTCTTTCAAGTGTGGGGATTAGAGTTTATTATACTTAGTTGTAGGAAAAAAATAAAAATTGTTTTAAAAATATATATATATATATATAAATAATAATAATAAATATAAAAAAATATAAAATTTTCAACAAAAGAAACAAAAAGATTTTAAAATGATTTGTCCCTTGTTTTCAAATTTTTATGCATTAAACAGGAAATGATATTAACTACCGATCATTATCACTCATGAATTCTTAAATGAAAAATGAATTTTTAAATCAGAGCATATAAATTTGGATGTGTCGGTGGGCCTAGCTCTTTAGTTGGTTTAGACAGTACATGTTTGACTTTGAATTGATTCTTAAATTACTTGAACTTTAGCGGGATGCGTTAAAAATAATTTTGGAATTAAAGCCTGGGCCATTATCAAGCCTCATGTTTGATTTGAGTGATAAACTTTTATGAATATTTGAATGTTGAAATACGATGCTTGGGTAGGTTTAACGTTAAGGTATACTAGTTAGCCCGTGATATAAACATAAAAAACATACTTCTAGTTTACTGGTAGACACTTCCAGGGTTTGGAGACTACGGGTCTGTATACGGTTTATCATTTGGGTATTCATATCGCCTAAGTGGATTTGTAAATAGTTAAATAAGCTAAAAATTAGCAAACCCACAATTTATTGACAAATCATAAGTCATAAAACTTGATCACTAATGCTTTAAATTACAAATTACATTACTAACTTGATCAAACCCCGCTGCTAGCCATATGAGGTCTCATTGCTCGCGTCCTATTACCATTAAGAAACGGACAACAAGGCTCACGTGATATGTAAACCGACAGATGAATTCGTGTATACTCACCGATGGTCATGGTCTTGGGGTGTTGCTTGATAACGGGGTATGCCATGTAGTGGGGAAAACTAGCTAGTTAGTTCTTAATTGTACTTAATCGGGTGTCTAAGTGGCTACCTAGTAGACCTTAATGCTTAAACTTAGGTGGATAAACAATATCCTTGATCGTCTCAGTTTTACTTAAATGTCATATTTTGTTTTATTAAGTTAGATATGAGGTTTAAGTCAACTTGGGGTGGTTCTGGGTCGATAAAACCGAGCAAATGAAAGGTAATATTTAATAATTTTGGCTTCCACTAGTTCATATAAACTTAAAACTGTCACATGTTGTTTGTCTCCTTGCGTATGGAAATGACATAGGTTTAAATTGGACCAACACACTGGCAATCGCGGTTAATGTTTTGATAACGTTTTTGAATATTGATAAAAAATCAAGAGTTGAGTTGCTACTATCTATCGGTTATGATCCTATGCATACTCTTTTTCATGGACGAAAAAGGTGAATGCTTGATGTCATTTTTCCTTGCTAGTTTCTATGTCGTTTTGCACTTAAACGTTAATGAATATCATATTTTTTTGCATGAAATTACATGTTTGTGTATGTGATAGGTCCCATAATGAAGAGATCTTGAAAACTAGTTAAATGAAAAAAATCTAAAATATGGATCGGATGAAGCCGGTACGCACACACGAAGTTTAAACGAGTCGGAAAGCGAAAACAGACACCCAAAGGGCCTGTCCACGCTACGAGACCAGGTGACCCTTCATGGATGCGTGTGGCGGCACCCTAGGAGGTCACATATGTTGCCTAGGCCTTAAACCCGTCTATTTTGTCTTATTTGGAGCTGGTCCGACCGGGTTTTGTTATATTAGGTTGTTTAACAAGTTTAAACCATATATATATATATATATATATATATATATATAAACCATCTAATGATATGATAACCCTACCAACCATCCAAGAAGAGTTCAGAAAGCAGAACTAACGTGGAGAAGCTGTCGGTTCGTAGTTTGGTTTGTTATTTTGTCGGTTTTTGAATTATTAACAATTGTAAGTTCGTTTTGAGTTTTTAAACCACAAGACAAGTTTTAATCAGTTGTTTATGAACATGTTTATCATTTATATCATTATTATCTACTGTTCAATTAATATGATTGGCTAAACTTGTTTTAATCACCTAGGTTTGATGTTTAACGGTTAAAATAAACTAGTTTAGGATGCTTAATAAGTGGTTGATTATTTTTTTATTGTCAAACTTCATAATTTGTGATTTAATTCCGTTTGTATCTGCAGCCATAAATGTATTTTAGGTTACATGAGCCCCGTGTGATTGATTATTGCATAAACTAGTTTTGTGTAGTCGTTAATTGCATAGTTCGGTTAATACTTTGTGTGTTGATTGATTGTGATAGACGTATCATTAGTGTTTGTGTTGCATAGATCATTAAAATAAGTAGATTAACCACCTTTGAGTTGGACCAAAACCTAAGGTGTTGGCTTATCTTGCTAGTTAGTTGACCGGGTTAGTCGTTGCGAGACCACGTGCGGTTTTTCCCATTATCGGGTAGGTTAAGTTTGTAAGTTGAGTTTTTTTATCCTTAGTATTGAATTACCTCTTTTCTCCTAGGTTTATAATAGCTTGAACCTTAGCCAGTCTTGTAGCTTAAACATGGACCAAGTGTTGAGTTATCAGGGTACTTTGGGGGTGTTTGGGATTCCTTATTTTCATCAACTTATAACTTATAAACTTTTTGAAAAGTTAATAAGGTGTATAAGGTGTTTGGAAAAACATAAGGCTTATGGATTTTAACTTAATGAGAAGGAAAAATAAAGGTGTTTTGAAAAGTTAGGAATTTGTAACTTATTATCTTAATGGGTTTGATTTACCTATTACACCCCTCCAACCCTCAAAATCCATTACACTCATTTTAAAAGAGAGTGTCATTTTCAGTCATTTTGGTTTTCCCCAACACATAAGCTAATCCAAACATGTTATTATAAAATTCTTTTAAAAAAATCATAACTTAATAAGGTCTTTTAACAAAAAGTCATTTTTCACTTAAATAAGCAATCCCAAACACACCCTTAGAATAAACAACCAAGAATTAAAAGTTAACTAAACGTTGTTAGGGTTTTCTGGTAAAACTGACCGTAGGGATCCAGATACCTTAACCTCTCCTTTGTTAGATCATCTTCATAACCTTGGTTTCAACCACGTGGTTTCAACCACGTGTTACCTAGGTGATTCACTTTCCTATTATCGTTTAATCCTGTTAAGTCTTCCAGTTAGTTTCGTTAAGTTAGTTAAGTTAATTAGTTTAAAATAATTAATATAAAATCAATTAAATATTAAGATAGGACTTGGATTAGGGTTTATAATCTGAGCCTTTCACACGTGTCTTCGACTTCGATATCCAGGCTTTCCTAGTCTTTGCTTTACGCGATTGGTGCACTTGCAGTTTGTTTGAAGTAGGATTGATTGTTTGGTTTTTAAAGTTTAGTTGCGATTCGTGATTATTATTTATATATATATTTTCTCACATCAGTGGGAGAAAAGAGTTTTTCTCATTGAATCAAACTCCTAACAAAATGTAAGTTTTTATTGATTTGTATTAAGCGGGAGATGAGTTCATGGTCTAAAGAGAATTGGCTGAATTTAGGTCGTCTCTTGAGGTGCTTTTTCTTGCTTCCAACTCCATATAATATTCAACATATTTAATAAGGTGGTGGCAACTTAATACGAAGCAAAACACACCTTGGAGAAAAGTTATTCTTGCTATTTACTTGTTAAATCGGTCATGGCCCATTTTTCCTCACGTTAAACGGTTAATAGGAATTTGGTACAATATTTTTAAATTTAATATAACCAAATTGCCATTTCCAACCTACATTTGTCTAACTTAACGTAGGGTAAGATTGGAAATGCCGACAATATCTGTTTTCGGACCAACGTTGGTTGTCATGCCAACCGCTCAATCACCAATTTCCTAATTATTTTCTTATTATGATGGTTGTAATTTGAGAAGTAAACTACTATAGATGGATGTGCAAGAAGTAGAACAATGTATCAATTTACACTACAGAACTGTATCCAAGGAAGTGCAAGAAGTAGAACAGTGTATCAATTTACACTACAGAAGCTAAGTATATTTTGTTAGGATCGATTATGTCACTATCAACCTCGTAACCCACAAATTAATGTTGATAAGATGGATTACGAATACGCTAATGTAAAGACCCAATGATTACTATAGGCAGAATCAATAGTAATCAAGATGTTGCTATAATAACACAAAGATAACAAACACACAAGAAACTCAAAAGATTTCCATTGATATTAATCAATAATACAACGAAAGTATCATTAGGATTTCTAGGTAGAATGTCAGGTGTAGCAGCATTCTTTATGAAAATATTCTATATGCTTGGAAAGTGTGTAATCAGCCATTTTTTACTGTTGTCATAAATGTGACCTAGTATTTCCTTAAATAGCCGCACCTGAGACCTTCTAGAAACCCTAATCATTGTAAAAACATATTCAAACGTGTTCAAAATTATTAAAAGTGTCAGATAGGTCTTTGAGTAAGCTTTTGTCTTTATCGAGCAAACCTTGTAATTCCTAAGTGTGTTGGAACATTTCTCTAAGAAAGCTTTTACTTTAAATATTTTTCTTAGAAAATATTCTTCAAGCAGACTTCAATCTTCATGATATAATCAAACTATGCTCGAGAATATTATACTAGTAAACTTGTTCTTCTTGATCTCTTCAACCTTTTAGCAAAGACTTATTCTAAAAAACTAAGTGTGCTTGGATACCGTAGCTTGCTCGAGGTTGAACCTTGCTCGTAGAAGTCCTTAATAATGAATCATTTAACTTCCTACAAGTGTGCTTGAGATCATCATTATTGAAACCTTTCTCGACACACCAAATTACTTGGTTTAAGATTGATTAAGTCAAGAGTTTGCTCTGAAGAAAACCGTGCTCAGATGAAGAACAACCTTTCTTGATGAAATGTAGTTTGCTCGAACTAAACTCTTAGAAGACTTCTAGAAGATAACCTTTCTCGATGTAAGATACCTTGCATGAATGAGTATTAGGCTTGCTCGATATGCCTAGTTTGCTCGGATTCCATATTAGCATATTTTTTGAGGAGGTTGAGAAGATTTGATGCATCGTACTAATAGAGAACGAAAACAAATCTCGTTTATTCTATGAATACTCGTGATGATCCTTCCCCAAACCCCAAAATTCGACCCAAAAGTCAGGAATTTGAAAAGAAAAAGTTTTTTTATTAATTATGATCTATGATCAGTCATAATACATTCATAACTTATTAATAGAGAATCCAAAATAGGCTTGGGCCGAAACTAACAACCATAGGCCCAACAACAGCCCAAAACAAAACACAAAAAGAAGACGAAAAACACAAAAGTGGCCCAAAAGTGTATCTAGAAGCCTTATTTTGGAAAAGGAAACAAGATAACCCACCTACAACTAGTAATTAGTATATGGTCCATGTTCCGACGGTCGTTTCGACTGGTAGCGCGCTTGAAACAGAGGCTCGTAGCCCGAGTTAAGCCTATTTCCGTGCAACCCCTTTTGAAGCGCGATCTTGGGCCTCCAGAAACATCATGGCCCGGTCTTCTACACTTGGGCCCACATCAAGATTCCAATATTCCTTGATCATTTTTTATCCCAACAATCTCCCCCTAGATTGGAACAAACTCAGATGCATTAAAACACCTCCAAATTACATACAATTGTTCAAAATACACATCAAATTCTTGAAAGCAATAAATTATATTACTTAAAAGAAAAACATTACATCTTCTGAATTTTGTCACAAGGAAATTACACATCAAAATACATAATAAAAAATTTGCAGATAACCTAAACTTTGATTTCCTTCTGCCTCAGCTCCTTGAGCTTCTCCTCTCTTCCATCCTTCATTCTAATCTTACTGCAACAACCTTTTGTTGAAAGAATAAGATCTCCACATGGAATGGATGTTCCTTAGAGAGGTCCAATCTCATAATGTCATGTGAATCATCTATATGGAAATAAACCAAATCAGAATCATCTTGAATAATTCCTAAAGCAAGACCCACAGAGTTTCTAAGATGAAGCTGTGCATCTTCTTTTCAAAGTGGATCTCAGATATTCTTCCATTTCTCTACACCTCTGAGTTAGGTTTGCTTATTTGTCTTCTCATGTTTATGCACTCCTTCATGTTGGCATAAGGATTGGTGAATTTCTTGGACTTGACAAAAGATAATTCTGTCATTCTGATGTCACCTAATCTCCTTTGCCTTTTTTTCTTTCCAGCTTCAGTGTATTCCAATTTTCTCTTTTTCGTTCAACAAAGAAAAGCCTGCCCTTGCTTGATCTTTCATATGTTTAGATAGATCATTCCTTTGTGAACTAGCCAACTTGTCCCTTCGTAGATAGTCATGAAGATGCAGGTCTGCTACTTCTTCCAGCTGTTCCGGGTTGAATTACCTGAAATCATCCCTAAAGATTATGGTCTTTAGCATACAAATTTTCATAATCACCTTTAGAGTCTTGGTCCTTGAATCAAAATAAAGATTCTTTGGTAGATCCACATTGTATGGTGGTTTTTGTTCTCTTTGTAAGTTGGACCTTGTGGTAGGAATGGGAACTCTTAATGTTGAAAATCTATATGAAAAATGTCTTGCAGCTTGAGGTCTTCTCACATGTCCCATAGACTCAAAGATCTTTACAATTTCAGCCTTGCTCATCGTTATCATTGAAAAATAGTTAACACCCTCCTTGCACAAAATCTTAATCATTTCCATTGTTTCGCTTTCCACATGTTCTTTTGAAGGTGATAGGGGCTCTTTAATAATGTTGGATCCCGGATTACCAATCAATAACAATAACAGATCTCAGATCTGTGAATATCCGATTAGTGTTAGATCTAGCTCATAATTAACATTGATTCAGTGTTATGTATGTGTATATATTATCAATATATTAGACGAATAATGTTAAGGTGAAGCTTGAGAGAGAGCAATTGGTTAACACTCAAAATCTCTTTTCCAAAAACTTATATTAAAAGTGAACAGTAGTTCACTATATATAGAAGGTGATCTGGTTCGCTAACATACCCTAGCGAACCAGCTTCCCCTTCGTTACATAAATAACCATAACGAAGCACCCTCTGATTCGTTAACATCCCCTAACGAATCAGGAGGTAATACATTACTTGGCTAGTTCGCTAACATCCCCTAGCGAACTATCCTTTAACTTAGCAAACTGGTTAATAAATAGACTATTTATTACATTAAACATAAATAAAACATTAACGATAAATACAAAGACTCTAGACGCAAAACCGTGCACTAACAGACACCCCCTCGTCTTGAGCTCTTTGTCTTTAACTTATTTGAAGCGCTTGGACTGCCAGTCTCTGCAACTATGAATTCCATGTTCATGACACACACGAACAACTCGTTGGAATTGCATAGCTAGGTCGTAATCTTCTTGGCGCTCGAACAAGATCTGCTTCCTGTGTAGCACGTCGTTGTCGGTCTCTGATAAATTAACCAACCACATCGGGTCGATTATCTTGATGAGCTCGGTCTGCAGTCCTTGACCATGAACAATAACGGCCTCGCCAGTACGATTGTCATAGTACCAACGGTTGAAAGACAGATAAATATCTTGAGGCATTATCTTCGCAGGAACCTTTTTCATATTCTTTGGCGGCTTCACTTTCAAGACAAGTTTCTTCCAGCCGGTCCTTGGATCAATGTCGTCAATGCGCTTACGTCTTGGGACCTGGGGCTTGAAGAATTTCAAGCCATGATTGACCTCGAACAGTAAATGTTGGTGAAACCACTCAGCTGTTCGGTAACCCCGACGACTGATAAATGGACGTCTCGCGAGGGTACGAACATCCCACCGCGGCAATGTAAGAACATCCATTATCTTCTCGTAATACTGGACACCCTTTTCCCACTTGACTATACATACTTTAAGGTCAGAATCATAGAGCCAGGAGACAATATCACCATGTACCTTTGAAATGGTCTTGAAGGTAGTCACCTGATTAGCCTTAACCCAAGCAGCAGCAATATCTTTTCTTTCTTGATCTGCATAAACGATAAGCACTGATAATTTTACCCACTTTATGACGTTTGAACCATCTTTCTACGACCTCATCAGTCACTTCTTTGAGTGAGGGTACTGTTCGCTGCACAACGTTTTCCAATTCATCCTCAGTCTCTTTAAACACCTCTTTTTGAAATACCGGAGCACCTTGATCAACGTTCGTGTGTTGATACAAGTCCGGGTACTCATCAGCAGTCACATCCTCCATATCAATGTTCTCATTCTCATAAATAAAATCCGTATTCATAAACAATGGATCAACTTCCAAATCCTCCTCAGTTATCACTTCGACATCAGGATCAGTCTCTAAAGCAGTCAACTGATCGTCATTCAGCCCAAGCAGAATCGAAATCTGCTCCCGTGTCAAGGATCTAACCAAAAACTCACCAACCTCTATCTCATCTCTGTTTACCACACTACGAACCACCCCTGATCCATCAACAAATATCACTGTGTTAGCTGCAATCATTTCAATTGGCTTGGCAGCTGTTGGATCTTGATAAATAATTATCTGCTTGCTCGAATCATCACCGCCACTAACATCAGCACCAGAGGATGAACCATGCGATTGTTTAGGCTCACCTCCTACATCAGACTCGTCAGGATCATCATCGTCATTCTTGAGTTTCTTGAGGGCATCTTCTTTACAAGTTAATTGTAAAATCAACTCTTCTTTTTCCTTTAATTTCACCCCCTGAGACTCAACAATCGTACGTAACGACTTAGTCACCTTCTGACAGAAAGAAATATAACTCATCATTCGTCGTTGATTCTCCATGAGTCGTTATTGAGTTTGACGGTCAGCTGCCATTTGATTTTCATATAGATGTAGCAGATTTAGCAGCATTTCAGTTTGACGACCTGGTGGCAAGTTGTATACAGACGGGTGAACAGGTTGAACAGGTCCTTGAGGCCGAGTAATTCTCATGAATGAGACATCACTAGGCGGAGGTGGAGGAAGAGTAGTTGTTGGCGGAGGGGGAGGTCTCATTAATGTAGTAGGAGATACTGTAGACAATGTAGCAGGAGATCTCGGTATCTCGGTTAACTCCATTTGAGGAATAAGACCAAGCCTCTCGTGTGACACCAACGTCGTCGTCAAAGTAAGCATCGGAGTGCTAGTAGTTAGCGGCACCGCCGAGCTTTGAGGCGTTGTATGACGTGGTGGTGGGGTTCCAATGATTACTCCAGCCCCAGCAGACACACGAGGCTTCTTTGATGACTCACCAGTCGCCACCGCTTTCCCTTTTTGTTTTCTTTCTTGTTGAGCTTTAATGGTGGCAGCTAGCACCGCATCAACTGCATCTTGTTGTTCTTTAAGAGCTTGTTCACCAGCTCCACCATCACCATCATTCCCATCATCATCTCCACCATCACCGTTCCCACCTTCTCCCCCTTCACGCTCGGAATTCGAATCATCGTGGATCTAGCGCTCATTAGGAGGACATACATAATTTGGATTGATTATATGACCAATCATCTGTTTATCATGTGGTTTCTCCTTTCTATAAATTAACATACGATGAACGGTATCAGCAGTCATGTGTTCTTGATGAAGTACATCATTCACTCTTGTATGTTCGATATCCATATTCGGAATCAATTCTTGAATAATAAGCTGTAGGAAACGAGGGTACATCAAGAATTTCTTCGAATGAAGAGTTTGCTGAACCTGTTCCTTCAAATGATCAAAGACGAGTTCTGAGTAGTTGAAGGGCTTGTTCAGGATTAGGGAAACAAACGCCGACTGCAAACTTATGCGACACTCATCAAACCCACCGCGGCGTCCACTCATACAATGAAGTAAAACATGCAACATATACTTGTATGGTGGACACAACCCGTTCTTGTTCAGCATAGATTTACGAATATCACCACCATAGTTCAAGCGTGTGAATAAACCTCTAACCAATGTTTTGTCAAATTCACTCGGGTTATCATCATTATCGTCAAATTGAAGTACCCGGCGAATGATCTCAACATCAATCGTAATTGGAATCTGATTGATTGTAGCTCGAACCAATTTATCTGTCTCAACATATTCCGCCGTGTTCCAAAATTGCCTGATTATACTAAGATACACTTTAGGTTTAGCAGTGATTGCATAGTGTATCTTTGAACGTCGTAAGAAAGTCAACATAGCTCCAAACGTTTCCAAATCAGTCACATCTTGATCAACATAAGCATAAATGTTGTGCTTTTTATCAAACGGCTATAAGATCACTTCAGCTTGTTGATCTTGTTGTGGTGGTTGTCCTTGTGGAGGTTGTTCTGATGGTGGTTGATTTTATTGTTCTTGATCAGCCATGTTTTACTGCATAAAAAAAATCGAATATGAGAAGAGATATCAAAATATATCAACATATCTATAGATGGTGTATATACGTGATCAAAGGATATGTATAATTAATATATTTACGTGTATTAAACGTTTTAAATTCTTTAATTAAATTAATTGAATATTGAAATTAAGTTAATTAATAAATGTCATTCGTTGGGAATCACATTGATTCGTTACAATAAGATAACGAATCAGGCGATTCGCTATCAAGTAAATACTTTAACGAACTGAACATAGCGAATTACTAATTAATTTTGACGAACTAAACTCTAGTTCGTTATATTTTAAGCGAATCCAAATCTGATTCGTGTAACATCTTATTCGCTTAGCTAGTTCGTGTAAGATCTTAACGAATTGGACACGAAATAGTCTCAATTCGCTAAGATTAACGAATGGTCAAAATAATTAAGACTTGTTCTTTGACCACCTTGGTCAAGGTCAAAATTAAGATGAACAACAATAGTCAACATTATAAACCCAGATACAATTAGGCCATAACCATCGTCGAATCATCAAAATAATGATCTCATTGAACGCGGAATTCTACTCGTAAACTAAGATGGATGAGATTGAGACTCAGCATCACGAGATACTTAGATTAAACGAATAGACCATAAACACCGAAACCATGAACACATAATTAACCCAGCAAACAATAATCAAATGTTGATTAGAGTTCACCAAGGGTATCGGAATCACAATCCGATCTCAATGATATCTAAATTAACAAGTTTGTGAACACAAATTATACCGAAATGGGGTTTATAAACTCAGAAACCCTTAAACCCTTAACAGTTCATAATTTAACTATCAAATCTTAGCCATTTTTGACGAAAATTAGATCGCAATCATCGTCTATACCTAAGAAACTCAAATATATCCTTGAAATGTCAAAACGAGAAGGTCGAAATTTCAGAGAAAATTTGAACAGAGTTTCTTAAAGGTGAAGGAAGAAGGCGAACAGTGGAGGGCTGTTCGTTTTCTTGTCTTATATAACCTTGCACACAACCCGAGGTACAACTTGTACGAATCAGACGAGGTACACCTTGTACGAATCAGACGATTCGTTTAAATTAAAGTTAACGAATTAGCCCATTCGCTAACTCAATTCGTTACCTTATGTTGGCGAATCGCTATTTGATTTGTTAAATTAAAGGTAGCGAATCAAGACATGATTCGTGTCATGATTCGTTACAGAGTGCGGAAGCGAATTAGGTGAACGAACCAGAAGCTAGTTCGCTAAAGAATCACCTAGTTCGTTATCCATAAATAACGAATTAGATTCTAATTAAAAAATCTTTATTTAATATTAAATTAAATAATTAAAATAATTAAATAATAAAATAAAATAAATAAATTAGCTTATCGAGAATCCTTTTATCCCGGCAACCAAATACCTTAAAAACGTTTCAGTTTTACGAAACATAACTTAAAAAATATTTAAAAAGAAAAAAAAAAGAAAATCTTTTTGGTATTTTGTAAAATAAATAATAAAGAATAAAGAATGTATTTACAAAAGAATATCCGAATCATAAAAATAGACAATATTTTTGTGTTTTTCAATGATTTATCAAACGAAATATATTTTTGTATTTTTGTTGAGTTTGAGCAGAGAATCATATTGACCAAATTGCCCTTCCATCACAGTTTTATATTTCAGCGATATTATAACTGGCGATAAGTCGGTCATTGGTATTGTTATCCACATAAATCTAATAACACACATTCAAGTATTTTTGTGATATGATTAATTTGTTCAATTAAAGCACAGAATATCAGAAACTATTAGCCTCTAATCTCGGTTCAAGATTAATTTGATTTTTGCCAAATCACCCCAACTTGACTTAAACCATTATATTGTTGATCAAAATTTTTGATACCAATTTTGAAATTTTGAGCAATGCATCAAGTTTCCTTTACTGTGAGTGATTATGCACGATTCCATCTGTCAGCTTACATACATTGTATCCCCTAGGGTCCGTTTCTTATTGGTATTAAGACGCACGCAAGGGAGGACAATTGTATGACTAACAACGGATTTTGATCAAGTCAGTAATTTAAATTGTACGAAGTACAGCAGTGATCAAGTTCAATGACTTTGGGTTTGCTCTAGAAAGCGAGTGAAATATTCATGCTTATGCATACCCAGACGGTTAAGCCACATAAAGACTCACAGTGTCCAGAATCCTAATGCTTGTTATTTGCTTTATTTTAATTTTTGGTGATCAACAAATATAAGGCTTGAGTATGATTGGTTATTACATTTCTACCATCCTCACCGAGACTTTTGCTAGAGACTAACACGCCTTTCAATTTGGCGTTTCTTTATGTTTAATCACATACTTTACTTTACTGGGTTATTTTAAGACCTACCAATGCACCAATGCAATTAAGCACACAGTCTTTTAAGCATACTTTTTGCTAGATTTGGGGTCAAATAATCAATGTACTATCATGTTCTCTTTTTGCTTCAAAAACTCAAAATTTTGAGGAGCATAAAATAAAGAAAAGATAAATTTAATCGCCCCAGTTAACTTAAGTTTATAAATAAATGGCTAACCATCAATTCACAAGTGAATAATAGGACCAAGACATGCAAGCATGCTTCACAAACTTAAATAACCGACATAATTTTCAGCGAGAAAATAATCTAAAAACGCATGCAAAAATCTTTTTGGTTTTTCTTTATACAAACTTTAAAAACACAATATTTTTGTCTTTTTCAATTTTCTTGTAAACAAAATAAACTTCACAATCTCTTTGGATTTTCAGATTTTTCTGTACCATCATAAATCACATTCTTTTTAGTTTTTCAAAATTTTATAATGTTTTTGGTTTTTCTAAATACTTAAAAGAAAAACATTAAAGAACAGAAATAACAGAAATCACAATATTTTTTAAATTTTCTTATGTTTTCTAATGTTTTTGGGTTTTATCTATAAAAACGAAAAACACAATCTATTTGTATTTTCTAGATTTTCACCCCTTAAAACCAAAATAAATTTTAAAAGAAAAAATATGACAGAAAATAAAGATAGTCATCCTTGTTTAAGGATATCAGCGAGGGTCTTCAATCCGTTTAAACCAAGCAAAAATTTAAAACGTGTTTTATCAAAAGCTTTGGTAAATAGATCGGCTTTTTGAAAATCAGTGTGCACTTTCTCAAGATCGATTAATTTCTTTTCATAGCAATCCCGTATAAAATGATATCGAATTTCGATATGTTTCGTTTTAGAATGTTGTACGGGATTCTTGGTGATACTAATAGCAGCAGAATTATCAATCAAAATAGGAGTAGTAAGAAACTTCAAACCGTAGTCGCGAAGATGTTGTTGTATCCACAAAACCTGGGAACAACAACTCGAGGCTGCAACATACTCAGCTTCGGCGGTTGAAGTGGAAACCGTTGTCTGCTTCTTACACTGCCAGGAAACAAGCCGGTTTCCTAAATATTGACATCCTGCAGTCGTTGATTTGAAATAGATCTTGCATCCTCCATAATCTGAGTCTGAGTAGGCGGTAAGATCGAAAGTATCATCCTTGGGGTACCACAACCCGATGTCTAGATTTCCCCGTAGATATTGCAATATATGCTTGACCGCTGCCAGGTGAGTCACTCGGGGACTAGTTTGTTACCTAGCACAAAGACAAACAACAAACATAATATCAGGGCGAGAAGCCGTTAAATACATTAAAGAACCAATCATGGCACGATAAAGGGTAGGATCAACGGAATCCTCCAATTCATCCGGTGATAAATTGTGCCCTACTGGAAGAGGAGTAGAAGGGATTTTTCCGGCAGTAATCTTGAATCGGCTCAAGGCGTTGTTCACATACTTAGTTTGGTGAATAAAATTTTCGTGAGCAGACTGATGAACCTGCAACCCTAAAAAGAAATTCATCTCTCCCATCGAGCTCATCTTGAACTTGGTCTACATAGACTTCTCAAACTCCTTACACTATGTTTCGTTTGTAGACCCAAAAATAATATCATCGACATAAATCTGGACTAGGAGAAGATCATCACCAATATTCTTGTAAAATAAAGTGCAGTCGACAGTCCTACGTTTGAAGCCATTATCAGTCAAATGGTCAGCGAGCGTGCCATACCAAGCTCTCGGAGCTTGATGAAGACCATACAGGGCCTTGTTTAATCGGTAAACACGGTCCGGATAATCAGGATCTTAAAAACTAGGAGGCTGTAAAACAAACACTTCCTCTTGTAATTCACCATTGAGAAAATCACTTTTAACATCCATTTGATACACTTTGATGTTTTTGTAAGCAGCATAAGCCAGGAAGATTCGAATCGACTCTAATCTTGCTACTGACGCATAAACCTCAGTGTAATCAATACCCTCTTGCTGATGAAAACCTTGCACCACTAGACGTGCCATGTTTCTCACAATTACCCCACGATCATCCTTCTTACACTTAAATACCCACTTAGTCGGAATGGCATTCTTGACTCTAGCAGGTTTGTCTATTAAGTCCCAAACACCCAAACGTGCAAATTGCTGTAATTCTTCTTGCATAGCTTCTACCCAAGAAGGATCTTCAAGTGCCTTACGAGCTGTCGTTGGCTCAACTTGAGATAGAAAGCAAGAGAATTTAGCAAGATTTACAATTCTTGAAGAATGTAAGTTAGTGTAAGCACACAATATATTATTATCACTTGACGAAGCAACTTGATGACGTGTACGAACGCCCACATCAAGTTCTCCAATGATGTTTTCCTGTGGATGATATCTATGAATCCGAATAGTGGGATTCTCAGGAACAACAACATTATCAAATAAGTTAGTGTAATGTTCACCTAACTCCGGAGATGAAAAATTATTACTGTCTAGATCAATAACTTGAACTTCAGCTTGATCATCACCAGAAGAAGTAGAAACATTATCAATAGCAACTGGAGAAACAACTTGAGATTCTTCAGTTGGAACATCTGGTTGAGATTCAACATCATTAGAACTTGAAAATCTTGGAATGGTCAAATGATCTTCAAAGTATGCTCGAACCAGATCTTCGTCAATGTGTTCAGTCGAAGGAATAAATGAATTAAATAAACTATCGTAATCAAACATCCAGTCTGGACCTTTCCCTTGAGAAGGAGTTGTGTACTTTTGACCGTCCACATGGTACCATTCTTCAACACAACCAGATGTGAAATTAAAAACCCTTTTATTTGGAGATGCATATCCCAAAAAATACCCTTTTTCTTCAAATTTACCCGAATCCTTCTTCAACATTGTACACGGACACCCAAATGGTTCCAGGTACTTTAAATTAGGTTTTCTATTATTTAAGAGCTCGTAGCTTGTCTTCTTGAGTCGTTTCATAGTTAGAACTCGACTAAGCGTATAACAAGCTGTATTCACTGCCTCATTCCAGAATTGGACAGGAAGCTTAGAATCAGCGAGCATTGTGCGTGCAGCTTCAATCAGAGTTCTATTTTTCCGTTCAGCAACACCGTTTTTTAAGGTACATAGGGTGCACTATATTCTCGTTGAATTCCCTTTTGAATACAGAAGAAATCCAATATAGTGTTTTTGAATTCAGTACCATTATCACTTCGGATTCTCCTCACCTTTTGTTTATACAGTGATTCGATCTTAGTAATAAGGTTTTGTACCAAAACCGGTGTTTGATCCTTCGAACTCATAAATAACACCCAAGAGTATCTTGAATAATCATCAGTCACGACAAGACAATACCAATCCCCGGAAATACTCGCACGATTCACAGGACCAAACAAATCCATATGAAGTCGTTCAAGAGGAGTATCAATGGAATTCAATAACTTAGAGGGGTGTGTCTTCTTCTTCTGCTTGCCCTTTTTACATGCAACGCAGTGATCGGATAACTTAAAATTCTTTAACGAGACACCCTCAACTAAGTCATTTGCCATTAAATAATTCATCTTTCTAACATGTATGTGACCCATTCTACGATGCCATAGAATCGAGTCCTTCTCGGTTGCTTTCGAGACAAAAAAATGTTTCGATCGATGTGGATACCTTAGAACTCATATTTAAGACATAAATATCATTTGATCGTGGTGATCGAATGACAACCATGTCCTCGGGAATAACATAACCCGGTTTCAAGATAAGACATTCTTTGTCAGTAAATATCGTAGTGTACATTTTATAACAAATCTGCGATACACTCAATAAGTTATGATCAACTTTGTCGCAATAATTTACTTTCTCAAACGTAATGTGACCATTTGAAACTTCACCCTCTTGTGTGATCATGCCCCCAGAATTCCCTACAAACGCTACATAACCCCCTTGAATATTTCTTACGTTGGTTAATAGATCGAGATTCCCAGTGATATGACGAGAACATCCGCTATCCGTGATCCAGTTTTCACCAGAAATGGTCTTGGATGAACCCTACACATAAACAAAAGTGATTAGTTCAAAATGGCAGCCCAGGCCTCAGTCTTGGGCACCTCTTGGTTTTCTCTTTGATCATTAACTTGAACAGATTTCAACTGTTGTTCAGCCACTTGTGAATAAGTTACCGGCTTCCTTGACTTTCGTCTTAAGTAAGCTGCCTGAACGATGTTTGAATTCTTGTTCTGACATATGGGTTCAGTTGGAACTAATTTTGGTTTCACTTGACCATGTGTCTCATTGACATGAATAACCTTCCGAGGATTCACATTAGAGAACAAAATATGAGTATCATCAGCATATGACACAGGTCGTTTCAAAATCTCCTTGACCAATGGAATTGGCTTAGATTTGTCCTAGATAAAAGGATGAAGATTCTGATAGTTCTGCTGACTACAATTCCTCACAACATGACCCTGTTCACCGCATAAGAAACAAGTTCGCATGTCTACATGATGATATTGTGAATTATTTGGAATGAATGATGCAGAAGGTTGATGATGAGTCATATTTTTAGTCATGCTCTTAACAAACTCATCAGATAATTCAGATTTCTTCTTTAAATAAAAATTTAAATTAGAACAGTTCGAAAAACTTTTTAGTGTATCTGTCCCAGTTGACTTCACAAAATTAATTTTCTTAGCTTGTTTTAAAAATTGTTTTTCCTTAGTCAATGGGTCAGATTGAATTGATGTTTTTGCTTGAGCATACACACGTTCAAGTTCTTGAATTTTTGAAGTTTCATTGACAAAAACACTATCAATAAGTTCAGGTTTGATAACACTTACTGGAATATCTTTTTCAGTGAACATCGTATCCATTACTTTTAACTTAAAAACTCTAGTCGATGAAGACTTAGAACTCAGAGGATTAACGAAACGCATTAAGTCCTCGTCAGAAATCTTTGGTTTATCTGACTTCTTTGCCCTCACTGGTTTGATTTTCACAGTTTCTTCCTTGTTCACTTGAGATTTGAATGAACCATACACATCTTCCTCAAACTCTTAAGGTTCACAAAGAATATGATTAGAACTAGGAATGTTCTTATTCTTGTGTATTATCTCAGGTTCAAACACATCCTCAATAATCACTTTGTCAACATATTCAACAAAGACCTTTTCACTTTCCACATGAGGTTTTTGAGGAGCAACTTGGGGTTTGAAAATTTCAGGTTTAACCAATTTAGGTTTTTCAGAAATCACAGATTCTTTTTGAATCAAATCCTCTTCTTTTCTTGCAAAAGGATTAATTTTATAATCATTATGAAAAGGCGGTGTAATTTCAACAAAACCAATACCTTTCTTGGAATCCTTTTGTTTTCCAAATACCTCAATGATTTCATTTAACAAAAACGAAGAATTTCGAAATTTACCCAACTTGTTCTTCAACTCAAGAACCTCATTCTCAAGCTCAGTTATCTTAGAACGATGTTTCAAGATTTCCTGAAACTTTTGGTCATTAATGGTCATTTTCACAGATAACTCGGCTTTGAGATCGTGGTTACTTGTCGACAATGCTTCCATCTTTTCTCGAAATCTCATTTGAGACTCAAGAGATTGTCGATAATTATCCTTAAGAGAAGAAATTTCTCTTATTAGACTATCATTTTGATTTTTCAATGCTTCTAACTTAGATTTGTTAGATTCACAGTCAACACATGATGCTTTAACAAATGAAGTAGCAGAAATAGAGTTACTAACCTCATTGATCTTGGCCATGCAAGCAAACATTGATTCAGAAGGCTTGTCGCAAGAGTCGTCAAAATCAGATCCAGAATCATTATCGGAAGACATCTCACTACCAGTTGCGTCTTGACAATCTCTATGTAACCCAAACATAGCCAAATTTGCTTGAACATCATTGGATCTATCTGCTAACATTGCTTGTGTTGTAAAAGAAGATGGTTTCTTTCAGCATCACTTCCTCGTGGTGTAGAAGCATTTTGATTTTGACCACGAGGACTAGTGTATTCTTTCCTTGGTTTGTCACATTCCTTCGCGAAATGCCCAAATTCTTGACAATTATAACACTTTACTTTTAATTTGTCAAAACCCAACTTCTTGTTTAAAGCTGGAAGATCTTTTCATAGCCATGTTCCATTTTAAATCCATGATTTCTAGATCATCTGGATCTATCTGATCATAGTCCTCAACTTTTAAATCACTTGTGGCAATCTTACAACTCACTAAGTTTTCATATGAAGACATAAAAGCTGTCAGAAAAGCAAAGTTTTGCTCAGATTCCTTCATATTAACACTAGGTGGTGTAGCAAATGGATTTGTATTAGTTGAACTTCCAGAACCACCCGAATTACCAGCAGAGTAAAAACAAACTTTTGGATCATTAACCATAGTTGATTCTTGTTCACTTGCAGCATGAGTAAGAAAAGCAGTGATTGGAGAGATCGTTGAACTAAGAGGCATACTTCCACCATAGAAAGCTGGATCTTGATTTTATTTGGAGGATTTTTGACACTTAAGATCGTATTCTCTAGCTTCGATCTTTTGTAGAAATTCAAGTGCCGTCAAGTCTTCATTCACAAAATAGTCATTCTCTTTCAAAACCATTAGAAATGTTGAGTAAGAACTTGGAAGCACACTTTTAATAGTGTCAATTTTATCCCTTTCAGAAATTTCCATTTTCATCTTGTCCATTTCAGCAATTAAATGACTAAATCTTGTAGTCATCTCTTCAACTGTTTCTCCCTTCAATAGATTAAAGTTTCGAAACTGAAACTTGAGCATCACTTTCTTACTCTCAGCTGTGTTTCCCATACTTCTCATACGCAGATGTTGAAATAAAGACGCACATCTCTTGATACTACCAATTTGATGAAAGATATTTTCTGTTAATGCCATAGTCAGAGTAGAATAGGCTTTTATCTCGATTTCCAAAGCTTTCTTCTCTTCTTGTGAGTATTGAGAAAAAAATTTAGGAGTATACCCAATAGTATCATCACCAATCATTGGTGCCACATAAACTTCATCAAGACAGTAAGAACAATCAGGATGAACAGATCCCAAATGTGCACGAAACCGAGGTTCCCACTTGGCAAAGTCACTGAACTTCATCAATCTTGGACATTTAGAATGCGAACCTATCTCGGTATCAAGTTGCAACATCTGTTGCATTAACATGTTTTGAGACGCTAATGCATACATACCTGCCATCTTTGAAAATTAAACAAGTTTAAAGAACTAGGTTTAACGAACTGTGTAGAGACCTGTGAACTATTATAGCGAACTGAGAACAGTTATAGCAAACTGTGAACAGTTATAGCGAACTGTGAATAGTGTTTAATGAATCAACTCTTAACAAAGTTAAGATTGATCAGTAACGAAGTAACTTAACGAATGAGAAACTTGTTTAGCGAATCACAAGTCAAGTTAACGAATCAGTGAACAGTTATAGCGAACTGTGAATAGTGTAGCGAATCAAGCCTTAACGAAGTTAAGATTGAAAGTTAACGAATCAAAAATAAGGTTAACGAATCAACCAAATGGCGAAACAGATAACGAATGACATGAAGTTTTAGCGAATCACAAGTCAACTTAACGAATTGACCAAACGAATCACAAAGGATTAGTTTAGCGAATCAGATGATAATCAATAACGAATCACTAAGGAATGCTTAGCGAAATAAGATAACGAATCAGCTACAGTTGATTAGCGAATCACACTATAGCGAATCAGGTTGTTACAACCGTTTGTAACAAACTCTGACACCTTATGCCACGTGGAAAAGGTTGTTATGACATAAATCCCAACGTGGACGCGTGTCACACGAATCAGTTAATCTAGATAGCGAACTAGATAACACGAACCAATAACTCACACGAATTAGTTAACGAACTGGTAGCGAAGTAGCAAAAATTGATAACGAATCACAGATAAACATATAGCGAATCACCATACAGATGATAACGAATTACGTTCATCTTCAAATCTTCAAACATTCAAAGTAATTTTCCAGAAATTATGAAGATCAACCCAGAAACCCAGAAATACCAGATTTGTAATACTACTTCGTTACTCAACCAAAACGCACAAATAACCTATCAATCTTCTCGTAATCAAATTCCGAATCCAGTACAAATCATCTCGTAACCGATTAACATCAATAGCCAAACCAATTTGACCAAAAACACACCCTGTTTCGGACTTAAACCAAATCCAAATCCAAAACACACAAATCCAATCCAAACCTCAATTCCTCTAATCCGAACCTCTACAATACCTTAACCAACACGAATTCAATCCAATTCGTCCATAATTCAATCAATTCAAACACAAATTGATTCAAAACCAAACAAAATCGAAAACTAACAAAAAACAAAATAATTAAAACACCAAATCAAGTGTAATGAGCACCAACAGCTCTGATACCACTTGTTGGATCCCGGATTACCAATCAATAACAATAACATATCTCAGATCTGTGAATATTCGATTAGTACTAGATCTAGCTCATAATTAACATCGATTCAGTGTTATGTATGTGTATATATTATCAATATATTAGATGAATAATGTTAAGGTGAAGCTTGAGAGAGAGCAATTGGTTAACACTCAAAAACTCTTTTCCAAAAACTTATATTAAAAGTGAACAGTAGTTCACTATATATAGAAGGTGATCTGGTTCGCTAACATCCCCTAGCGAACCAGCTTCCCCTTCGTTACATAAATAACCATAACGAAGCACCCCCTGATTCGTTAACATCCCCTAACGAATCAGGATGGAATACATTACTTGGCTAGTTCGCTAACATCCCCTAGCGAACTAGCCTTTAACTTAGCGAACTGGTTAATAAATAAACTATTTATTACATTAAACATAAATAAAAGATTAACGATAAATACAAAGACTCTAGACGCAAAACCGTGCACTAACAAATAACATGCCTTCTGGGACTTGGTTTAGGAGGACATGATTGCATTGTCATCAATTTCTTTCTTTCAGCTTCTACTTCATTAACAATACCAACTCCTTCTCAAATAATTCCTTCAGCTGTGATCTGCACAGATTATCAAAAACACATGTAGGTATCCCTTTCTTCAACATTATCTGCCTCAAAATGTCTATCTTCTCATTATCTTCCCAAGGCTTCAAATATATAGTTTTCTTAGGATCAGTTGGCTCTGTTTTGACTTGTGGAATAAAGGAGGAAGATGCAAATGGTTCTTCACTTATATTTTGGGTTCTCATCTCCTCTTTGTATTTGGCCAACTCCAGCTCATATATTTCTTTTCTTTGAGCATTAGTCAATCTACTCACATCTTCATAAACACCCCTAGCTTCCATTAATATATCAAGTAACTGCACTTGATATTTGGATAGAGCAACCTTCTTCTATTGAGCAATTATGGCCCTGCCTTGTCAGCCAACATCTTTCTTTGTTTTTTTCCTTTTCTTTATGTTCTCTCTCTTTTGTATGTTTTGCAGTGATCTTGTCATCATAATGAAATTTCTTTGATAATGCTTTAAACTTCTCTTTCACGTCCTTCTTATTCATTAATTCAAGAATATAAAAACCAATGACATGTTATATAAGAAATCCAGCTTTTCCACAAATCTTCTTAGAACACTGGCTTTTCTCTCCAACTCAGCCTTTGCTCTCAATTCAAATCTTCTCTTTTCATCTTCCTCTTCTTTTGCCTTCAAGGCCTTGCAAAAATTTCAATATCTTCAAAAGTCATCTTGCTCAACTGTTTATCAAAATAATTTCTTTGTTTTAAATGAGACAAGTGTTGGTTCAATTTTTATTTTCTTTTATGTTCGTTTTTCTTTTTCTCTTCTTCTCTCCCCTTACTCAACATATATTAAAGATCTTCATCAGAGATATTCTTGATTGTTTCATATTTCATGCCAGGTCTCAAATGAGCAATGATCCTAGGATCTTTCCACAAATAATCTCCATATGTGCATCAGTCAGATTAATTTGAGGTGAACTGTGTTCAACCTCTTTGTCTTTTCCTCCCTCTCCTTCTTCATTATATTCCAAGTCAGATAGATTCTCCAATGCACTATTTTTTGGTTCATTGACGTCCATGTCTTCATTATGTTCATACTGTTCTTGTTTTGCCATTTGCAATGGTACAACATGGATCGGTTCTTTAACATATTTTCCTTCTCTTACTCAACATTTACTTTTTATTTCTCAACCCCTTTCTTCTTCAATGTTTCTTTAAAATTTGGGATATTCTGTCCATATCTCTTCCTCTTTCTAGCATATTTCACCATATTTACAAGCCACTCTCTTTCATTAGACCCGATATCTTCAAGTAAATCAGCAATCAGCCTATCAGATGAAGCTTTGGCCATCTCCTCATGTATTCTTCTTGCATCATGATCAACTACCAAATGCCTACACCTCAACGGTTGGGGTTATCTCCAAAGGTTCTTCTACACCTTTCTCTTTCTCATCTTGAAACTTCTCAACAACTAGAGCTAGAGCCGTTTCAACATCTTCAGTCTGTTTCCTCCTTAAGAGTCCTTTAAGGACCTCTTGGTCAAGCTCTTCATCATTTTCTTGCAGTTTGTTTTGAAGTTCAATCTGCTCCATCAAGAACCTTTACTATTCAATCCCTTTTCTCTGTTAGCATGAAGTTCATAAACTCTCTTTCAAACCATTCATTCACAAGTTGACCATGTAGTACTTTAGCTTTCACCGAAGAATCATCAACAAAGAGAATATGATCATTGGATCCAGCAGTCTTCTTCTTCAAGGGTTGCAATTGGCTTTCATTTTCAGCAATAGCCTTCCTCTTGGCCTTCCATTTCTCCTCATCGTAATCGGGGGGGTCTAGATGATCCAACCTCTTTGAATTGAGGAGGTGGCATATCATCTATCTCCCTGAACAAATCTTCTAACTCCTCATCAACAACCACCTCTCTTTCTTGTACAATCAGAGAATAAATATCCACAAATTTACCATAAAGAATGTCAATGTTTGGGTCATTTTCAATTATTTCCTCACCTTCAACACCTTGAGTCTGTTCTTTTGGAATCTCACCAACAACATTCTTCACAACATCCTCCCTATCTCCTCAACAACAAGCATCTCTTCATCACTCTCATCATTGGTCATCCCAATTATATTTAATGAGTTGTTACCAGCAGAAACACAAATATTCTCCCCCTGTTTTGGTGCATCCGAGGTCTTCTCAACCTCAGACTGCAGGGTTTGAACCATCTATAGTGCATCTCGTAATTGTTTTTCTAAATCAGTGGTTCTTGCACTCAAAAAAGAGTCATCTGTCTTCATATCACAATTTTCAACTAACAGATCAAAATTTGTTGTTAATAAGTTCATTCTTGAAGATTGTGATGGTGTTCTGTCAAAGGGAAATGGTTCTGGTTCATATGTTTCGGTAGGTTGGGTTTGATGAACTAGGATTTGAATGATTGGTGAACTTGAATGTGGTAAAGGGTTTATGGTTTGGATTAGAGGAATTTGGGTTTGTGTTTGGGAATATAGTGATGAAGAAAAGTCAGGTTGTGCAATGCCTAGGGATTGGGATGGGGATTGATAAGGCGTGTCTATTGGATAATCAGATGGGCTTGAATGAATTCAGGTATATATGGTTCAGGTTCATTTGGACCAAAAATGTCTGGTTCATTAGTATAGGATTTGATTGGTGAGTGTGGTGGGGATGATATGTATGGTTCATGGGTTTGTGTTTGAAGTGGTGAATGTGGTGGGGATGGAATGTATGGATCATGGTCTTGGGGTTGAGTTGGTGTGTCAGGTGGTGTAAAAGTTGTTGTATGAATAATATTAGCAACAATTTCGTCATGGACTCCCTCCTCCTCAACTTGTGTTGTACTGCAGCTACATTTTCCTCCACAAAAAGCATATAATGAACTTCATTCCCATCATCATTGGAATCATCAGAATCACTATCTTCATCACTTTCATCCTCATTTCTCACTAATGGTGAAGCAGGAACCTCCAGTACTTCAATGTCATTATTTATCATCCATTAGAGAATATCAAAATCAACCTCTAGATCAAACAGAATTGTTGCTTCCAATCTACTAATCCCCCTATAAACATTTGGATTTTGGAGAACATGTTTTGCGCCAATAGTTGGTATATCAGGGTGTAGTCTGTTGAAGATGATTTGCAGGAATCTCGGGTACATCAGAAACTTGTAAGCTTCCTTCTTTCGTGTATATATTATCATACCCTCAAATATCATCCTTGAAAAGTTGAATGGTTTATCATAAAGAGCAGCTACAATGGTTGTTTAGATTTCTCTGCTCATTGAAGTCCAAATACCCTTCTTAGAGTCAAACTCTGTATAATGTGATGTATAAGGAACCAATAAATTGAAGGAAACATTCCCTTTTGGAACTGCCCCTCATTGATGTTGCCTTGGTAACCTATTTTTTCTTGAAATACTCTCAACAACCTTTGCTGGGAATATGAAAGTTGTTCTAAAAAGTTGTCATTCAACTGCAAACTTGTTCGAATAAGTTTTCTCTATTATTTCCACTTCCCTACCAAGTACAATTTCCCCAATCTTCCTTCCATTCACATCTTCCACGTAATGTGCTGATTTCTAGAAATTTGTATATTGATTTCTATAGATGATAGGGATTTCAGTGACGGTGAACCATAGATTGGATCGTATAAGCTAGTTTATCATCAATTCAAGTGGTCGATTCTCCTTAGATATTTGGAGAAACGCACACATATTGTGCTTCGGTTCAAACTTACACGCCATATCTGCACACAATCAAGAAAAACACACATTCAAAGCATAAGTTAGTCAATTGAATATTTACTGAACATGCTTGTATATATAATTGAAGAAGAAAGAATAAAAGGATAGTCTTTACGAACCTATTCTTTGACAAGTAATAACCTACACATAAAACAGAGATGTTAGTAAAATTGTAAATTGAAGACCTAAACCCACATAATGAGTGTCGGAAATCATTTAATCCAAGCTTACCAAGTCGAAATTAGATTGGATGATTAAATTTAGAGTGATTTTTTGAGCAACGGTTCGATAATTTAGGTCTCCAGTAAGCTGGGTATAATAGAATAGAGAGAGAGAGAGGGAAAAATGATTGAAAATTTTTCTAAGTCCCCCTTTTATATTATACCCTTTTGTATTTGAAAGTGAGTTTTAAATGCTTTTTGTCGTTTAGTCTCAGAATATTGCCAAAAATCCCATTTTCAATTTTTTTTTCAAACACAAAGCTTGCTCGACCATGTATTTGTCACACCCTAACCTAAGGCTAAAATATCGGGGCACGAACTATGGTTCACAGCTCACGCGATTGCAATTTAAAATGTGACAATAACTAATTATTTAATTTAAATAACAAATATCATTCAAGTACATCAAGTATAAAGAAATTACAAAGCAAAAACAAATAGTCTTGTATAAATTTAAACTTAAAAGTCATCTCTATGTGTTATTCACCTTGATAAACAATCCAACTAAAAAACCTGCAAATGCGTACAAAGTACATATAGAATTGTCAACACGAGGTTGAGTGAGAAAATCGACAGCTTTTACACTAATAATATATATATATATATATATATATATATATATATATATATATAAGAGAAAAATTGTTATCTGTGAGTATAAACAATCAAACTATTGAGAAAATAATGAGTGTCAATGATACCATTGCCATGTGAATCGGGCCTTGGCCATTACCACGGTCGTATGATCGTAGAAAATTGGTTATTTAAACTAATCTTATGGATTTAATAGGCTAAAAAGACTATTAGTTATACTTGATATAATAAATATGTAGATATTCAATTTATAAATAAATAAAATATGAGATATAAATAAAATACAATTATTTAAATATCTAAATAAATATAATGCATTAATATAAATGTGTACATAGATAAATATAACTTGTAATATATTAAATAATTTAATAAAAAGGTTTAAATAAATAATTATCATAATAATATATAAATAAAGATATATCTTCGAAACATTAACGAAAATCTAATGGTGAAAATATAGCTAACACGTTTAATACGTTTGTTAAATTTTTGTTTAAAATTAGTATATATTATATATATATATACATATATATATATTTAATATTAACTATACTTAATTTATAAATCATTTAAACAAATAAAACTGTTAAAAAATTATAAACTTAGCCAAAACCGGGTGGACAACCGGCTCAGAGCTTTAACACACACACACACACACACACACCAGCCATTCATGCTGGTTTGTCAGTTGGTTATTGTTTGAAATCAAAAATAAATGTACATAAGTCTATTATACCCAAATTCAATGCAAAAACCATAGAATCTAATATCGGTTAATTGATGACCGTCGTTCAGTCATGCAAAACCTGAATAACCTAAGTAGGTAGGGTAAATAAGGTATTCCATGATTTAAATGGGGCTTTCAATCATTTGCATTGTGTCATCGATACGCACTTCGTTGAGAGGTATGTTGAGGTTACCTTCGGCTAAGCAATTTTTGAGGTTCTAGACATGAAAGGTTTGATGAACACCGGTAAGTTCTTGTGGAAATTCGAGTCTATAAGCAACTTTTCCAATCCTTTCAACGATCTTGAATGGGCCTACGAAGCGGGGTGCTAGTTTTCCTTTCTTTTCAAAACAGACTACCCTCTTCCAAGGGGATACTTTGAAAAGGACAAGTTCATCAACATTGAACTCGAAAGGCTTTCCCCGTTTGTCGGCATAGCTCTTTTGACGACTCCTAGCGGCGAGAAGATTTTTGCGGAATTGGTCGAAACAATCGGGAGGGTTTTGGACCATCTCGGGACCGGTAATTTGGGCTTCACCAGTCTCATTCCAACAAATCGACGAACTACATTTGCGACCATAAAGAGCTTCGAAAGTAGCCATATTAATGCTACAATGAAAACTATTGTTGTATGAGAATTCGATAAGCGGAATATGAAAATCCCAATTTCCACGAAAATCAAGTACACAAGGTCGAAGCATCTCTTCAAGGGTTTGGATTGTACGCTCGGATTGGTCATCGGTTTGAGGGTGATAAGCGATACTATGATCAAGGCGAGTACCCAAACCTTCTTGAATCGATTTCCAAAAAGGAGAGGTGAAACGAGCATCACGATCGGAGATAATAGTCAATGGTATACCATGGCAGCGTACAATGTCACGAACATATATTTGTGTGAGTTATTCGACAGAGTACTTCTCTCGTATTGGGATCAAGTAAGCCAATTTAGTTAAACGATCGATGATTACCAAAAAAATATCATTTTGCTTTTTAATGGTAGGTAATTTGGTGATAAAGTTAATAGCACTGTCCTCCCATTTCCAAACGGGAATCGGAGGTTGCTCGAATAAGCCAAAAGGTTTTTGATGTTCGGCTTTAACTTTTGAGCATGTAAGACATTTTGAGACGTAAAGTGCCAGGTCCTTCTTCATACCGGGCCTCCAACAAATAGATTGAAGATCGAAATACATTTTTTCCGCATCTAGATGTACGGAGTATCCTGACTTATGAGCTTCTTCAAGCATGAAAGTACGAACTTCGGGAACCCATAAACGATTGAGGAAATAAAGCAAGCCATCAGTTTTGGATTCGAGTTGAAGTTCAGCTCCACACAACATTTCATAGTACATGTTGCCTTCATCAACGGAGGTGCGTTGGGCTCGATAGTTGTGATCTTGAAGATCGGTTTGGATGATGATGCTATGAAGCAAAATGAACCTGACATAAACTTTATAACTAAGGGCATAGGCTACGACATTCGCTTTACCGGGTTGGTAGCGAATCTCGCAATCATAATCACTAAGTAATTCGGCCCATCGGCGTTGTCTCATGTTGAGATCTTTTTGATCATAAATGTGTTGAAGAATTTTATGATCGGTGAAAAATACACATTGTGAGTCGTAAAGGTAGTGTCTCCAGATTGAGAGCGAAAACGACGGCACCAATTTTCAGATCATGAGTCGTGTGATTCTTTTCGTGAACTTTAACTTGCATTTAATCATAACTTATAACTTGAATTCGTTGCATGAGAACGAAACCGAGACCTTGGTTGGATACATCGCAAAATACCACAAAGTCATTATTTCTTTCGGAAAGGGTTAAGACGGGAGCATTGCAAAGAATATGCTTTAGAGTTTGGAAAGCTCCCTCTTGTTTCGGTCCACATTTGTATGGTTTTCCCTTATGAGTTAGTGCGGTGAGGGATATTGAGATTTTGGAGAAGTTTGTAATGAATCTCAAGTAGTACCCGACCAAACCAAGAAAAGATCAAACTTCCGTGGGGGGTGGATGGAGTTTTCCAATCTTTTACGACCTCGATTTTGGCGGGATCAACATGAATACCTTTATCGTTGATGATGTGACCCAATAATTTAACTTCTTTGAACCAAAATTCACCCTTTGAGAATTTGGCATAAAGTAGTTCTTTACCTAGGAGGACGAGGATGGAACGTAAAATATGCTCATGTTCGGCTTTAGTCTTGAAAAAGATGAGAATGTCATCGATAAAAACAATTACAAATTTTTCCAAGAATGGTATGAAAATGCGGTTCATGAGGTCTACGAATACCGCAGGTGCATTGGTTAATCCGAATGGCATAACCATGAATTCGAAATGTCCATACCGAGTACGAAAAGCAGTTTTTGGAATGTCATCTTCGTGAACACGCAATTGATGATAACCCGATGGAAGATCGATTTTGGAGAAACAAGTTGCGCCTTGGAGTTGGTCGAAGAGGTTGTCGATTCGAGGCAAAGGGTAATGATTGTTGAAGGTTAGTTTATTGAGTTCATGGTGGTCGATAAACATATGAAACGAGGCATCTTTCTTTTTCACGAAGAGAACTGGTGCACCCCAAGGGGATGAGCTTGGATGAATAAAGCCCTTATCGGAGAATTCTTTTACTTGGTTTGATAATTCTTGCAATTCCGAAGGAGCTAAATGATAGGATGCCTTGTCTACGTGAGTGGCGCTGGGCACTAAGTCGATTCGAAATTCAACCGGATGAATGGGTGGGAGACCGGAGACGTCTTCGGGAAAAACACCTGGAAAATCGCAAACAACGAGAATGTCTTGAATATTTCTTCCTTCAAGGTCTTTTGCCACCGCTTAAGCTAGGAATAGGGCGTACTTTTGGCACAAGTACTTTCAAGATTGAGAGAATTACATGAGATTAAGTTTCTTGGGAGACGTATTGCCAACGAACTTGAGAGTTTTACCATTGACGAGCGGGATTCGAATAAACTTGTCATAACAAAGAACTTCGGCATAGTGCAAAGCTAACCAATCAATGCCTAGTATGATGTCGAAACTTCTCGTTTACATTAGGAGGATGTCGATCAAGTATTCGTGCTTACAAAGAGTGAGGATACAATCGCTAATAACCGAATCGATGGTGATGGAAGTACATTGGCGAATTCGATGGAAAAAGTGAGAAAGTTTAGTACGGGGTACGGCAAGGGTAGATTCAAATTTAAAAGAAATAAAACTCCTATCAGCTCGGGTATCAAATAAAACTGAAGCTAAATGTTCATTTACTAAAACCATACCATTCACTACGTCGTTGGCAACTTAGGCGTGGTTGGCGTTCATTATAAAAGCACGCCCTTGGTTGCATGGTTAATTTGTTGAGCTGGAGGATGAGGGAGAGCTTGCATTGCTTACGTGAGTGGCATAGGAGGAAGAGCTTGCATTGCTTGGAACAGTTGAGTCGGTGAAGCCATGAGTTGAGGGACTTGAGGTTGATAAGTTTGCACTTGGTAGTAAGGGTTTGGTAGTACGGTGCGGGTAATTTTTGGGCTTGATTGACAAACACAATTCGAGGACAAGAATTGAGGAAATGATTCGGATCTCCACAATCAAAACAAGGTCTAGGTTGAGGTGGAGTTTGAGCAAAAGTCACGGGACGGTTTTGGTTAATCGGAGTGAACCTTGGTAGAGCGGGTTTCCCACGAGAGGTTTCCCAACACACGTTGCTAAGGTGACCATAGTGGATAAACTTTGTGCAATGGCGACAAGCGGAGTAAGAGGGGTGATGGCGTTGACAAGTGTTACACAAGGGGTGCGAGCTTGAAAAAGGTTTTCGGTTTTGAGGAACTTGGGGTTGAGATTGAGGTTGAGATGGATGAGTGACGGCATAGTTTTGGTGGTTGGGTTTGTTTGTCTTCTTGGAGTGGTGGGATGAGTTTAAGTAATTTATGGATTGTGGTTGAGGGTCAACTTTGGTGTGGGATGACGGTTCGGTGTGCTATTTTCATTCGGCTTCTTTGAACCCTTGATCGTGAGAGTACCGGATTTGACATGGTTGTCGGAGAGAGTAGCGGCTGGGGTAATTGCATCATGGAGTGTTCGTGGGTTACTACTCCGTACCAAGTCTCGGATTTGCATAGGCAAACCGCCTACATACTTGCCAATCGCCCGTTCGAGAGGAGTAATCAAATGAGGAAAAAAGAGACTAAGCTCATGAAAGCGGTCGGAGTAGGCAGAGTTGTCACCACTCTCTTGCTTAAGTTTCCAAAATTTGGTTTCGAGTTTTTGGAGTTCATGTTTTGGGCTAAATTTCTTCATCATGACTTCCTTGAGCTTGGTCCATGAATAACCTATGGCTACTTCCGCCCCTTTGTTGTACATTTCACTACCCCACCATGTGAGGGCGTTTTCCTTGAACATGCTCAAAGCAAATGTGGTTTTCTTGGATTCGGGGCATTCACTATGACGGAAGACACTTTCCATATTTTCGAACCATTGCAACAAGGTAGTGGCATGGTTCGAAACGATAAAGTTTGTTGGTTTGGCGCCGGTAAATTGTTTCAAGGAAAAAGGTGCGGTGTTTGGCATGTCTTGGATAACGGCAGGTTGAGTGGGTTGAGTTGCTTGAATTTGGGTTATCAGTCAAGGAATCACAACGGCAATCTCTTTAGAAACCAAAGCGGTCATCCGACGGTCAGAGTTAGGCTTGCGAGTGCGGCGATGAAGAGGAGGCATTCTAAAATAATCAAATGGAAATGATATAAGTTTGGGGTAATCGGTGCAAGTATGAGGATGATATGTAAACATGGATAATAACTGTGAGTCCAAGGATCATGAGGATGAGGATGTTATAAAAATTATTTTCTTTACAAAATAAATCAAGTAAATAAATAAAACGATAAATAATTAAAATCATTGAAATTTGAAAATAAAGTGTTAGGATTTAAAAGTGGGAAAAACTTGCATAAACCACCATGACTTGTTGTCACGATTATAAATTATAAATAAAAATGAGGTAAAATGGGGAGTCGAACATGTGCACGTACCACCGCGTCTTTCATGTTTTGACCAAAAGTCATAATAACAACAATAAAAAGAAAAAATGAGGTGATGGGATGTTGAAAACATTAGTCCACGTATCACCGTGTCTTTTATGTTTCCAACAAAAAAAAATATAAAGAGGCAACCAGAACGCTTGCATTCGACCACTTAAAGTTGTTGGCATGTATAACATAGTTTGCTTGGCCTAAAAGAGAAACACTTACATCTAATCCTCCCAGGTAAGTAAATCACCTTCGATTTTAGGAATCTTTTTGTCAAAGGATCGAATCATAGTGTTTCACCCCTTACGGTTGCTACAAACCCATTACAGATTCAATCTTTAAGGATATGATAAATAACGGGATCCAAATAAAGTTTGTGATCCATAAAAACATCATAAAAACTAAATTTTTGCGGATAGGTAAGGATACCTTGGAATACTATGAGAGTGTATGCATGTGTATAATTTTGGGATTAAATGAGGTAAATAAGTGCAATGAACAATCAAGTACGACAATCACGTATCGGCAACACATATAAGGACCCTAAAGCATAAACTATACTAAGCCGTTACGTCTAACCACCTATCCTATATTCATGGCTAGGACACCAATATGTCACACCCTGACCAAAGGCGGCGGAACATGTCGGGGCACGACGGATTGCTCAAGAACACTCTGACACTATTGAAGTGACAATATTTATTCAACTCATTCATTACATTCAATCATCAAAAGTACATAACTTTTTCATACAAAGCAACACAAAATACAAGGAAATAAATTGTTCATTCTTTAATTAACCTAAACGGTCTCAAAATAAAATAACTTCTTCAAACTCAAATCAACCAATAACTAAACCTGTAATAATGCATAAAATATAATTTTTCAACACGAATGTTGGTGAGAAATTTCATGTTTTAGAGTATATATAATATGAGGTCATATCCACAACTCGTATATGGAACCATAAATAAATGCTAAAATTGAGGTATATAAGTCACAAATTAATGAGGCTCCTTTATTATAGGTAAAAACTACCCATATATGGATGTATAAATGTGGTCCAATTCTATTAGCATGACGCTAAATTAGTTAGGGGTGTGTATGATCATGTCACACCCTCAAAATCCACTAATGGAGTTTTACCGTCAGAAGGTGTGAACTAACAGGATCGGAATCATTAGTTATAATCTAACACCATAATTAAAGTTTTCAAAACCAACAAGACATCAAGTCTTAAATGAAATGCGGAAGCGTAAAAATTGTAAACCAACAAGTTTGCGCCACACAGGACGACTTAAAAAACCAATTTATCAAGATAATAATTAAAAGAAGTTTCTAAAGCAATGGTGTTAAGAAAATGCATGTTCCTATACCGCGCGCCCGCCTCGGCTACCTGAGAATAACATATTAAAGGTGTCAACACAGGGTTGGTGAGTTCACAAGTTTATATAAATAAAGCGTTTGCGTTTGCGTTTACGTTTTGCGTTACCAGATAGTGTTAAGTCAATTATATATCAATAGGTAGCTAACCTATCAAGCATGTATTACTAAGTGTTCAACACCGAAGCTGACTGTTTATCAATTGCCTTGCCACCATGTCAACCACGACCATGGTAGTGTGTTAGCAAAGATTACACCCACTCGACCTACAGTCGAGTTTAGAGTTGGGTGGGGTTGTCAAACTCAGTAGTACTACTCAACAGTGACTCGCTATTATCCAAATATTAACCGGTTCGATGTTATGAAGGACTTTAGTTGGTTTGTTGCCACTTAGCCTTACAAGTGATATATAAAAACTAAACAAAATCTACAGCGTTGGAGTATGTTACCTCCCCACTAATAAAAGCGTTTAAAAAGTGTAAAATGGGTCGTGAAACTCATTGTTTGCGAAGAAAATCAAAAAGAATCCGAGAGAGGTGTGCGTCACAGAAAATCCCCACTAGTGCTCTAAAAACAAAAATGAGATTTTCTAAGTATTTAAACTACACGTGAGTCCCTAGACACGACACATACAACTTATGCATGAGATGCGTTTCGTGTTTCATTTGTGAAATAAGTGCAACTCGACAAACACGTTGGTGATACGTTACATGTGTGAACAACTACTTAAGTGTCAAGTATTAACATTGTACATTACTAGCAACTATCCCCCACAAGGGAAATTTAGTCAAAACATAGAAAACATCGATCGGTTATACACTTTTAATGTTAATCCAAGCAATTCAGCAGCTAAATTGTCCAGGCAGATTTTCACTCGAGAAGATTACTCTATTAAATAATTCCTAACATGTCAAATAAATCACCAAAAATCATCACAGGAGCGCACGTGAGTTGAGTTTCGAAAAATATTTTTATTATATTTTTACCCCATGTGGTTTTTTCACAATGATCGAAACATCACAGCAAGCACACAACAAACATTATCATGCGCAACAGAATGTTATTTGTTATTCCCGTTAAATGACAAATCCAATTAATGAAAGACCAATTGGGTTAGATTCCTAACCCAAAATATTAACTTTCAGAAGTAGAACCAACCCATTTTCTCCTGTAGTTTATGAGATATACTAATTTTAAAACAACCTAACAGCAGGTCTCCCGAAACAGCCTTGCACAACAGTTTTGTAAAATAATAAAAACTAACTTGTACACCTCCAAATATTACAAATTTTTACTCTTTAGAAACTAGACTCGACCTAGTATTTTTTAGAATCAAAAATCACTTCAAAAGATGTAATTAACATCGAGTTACAGTCCGTTAAACATGAATTTAAGAATCTGTCCAACATCAGTTTTCATCAAAACTCAACATACAATTAACCTTTACATTATTACTCATACATACAACCCTCTAGATGCATAATTCACCAACCATGCGTCTCAATTTCACTTTACACACACAATTAGGGTTTTACTTCAAAGTTCAATTTCAAGAAACATGTAATTAACAATCAATAACAACATAACTAGTTATCAATTCACTAGCAATCATCAACAAACACATAATTAATCCCAAACTCATCTTAAATAATCATTTTCAAGATTTATGGTTTTGATTAACTCATTCAATAGCATAATTAAACACATAGAATGACTAAAGGAGATGTTAATTACCTATCTAGCACCTTGAATCCTTCAAAACAAGCTTGAAAACACCTTTGTATGTGCGTGTGTGCGCGTCCACGGTCGAAAAAGAGAGAGGGGGGAAGGGGAGGCCGATCGTACAAGGGAAGGAGGGGTTAGGGTTGTGTAATAAGTTGATTATATATTAATTATGTTACACTTAACCCCTTGCACTTCTGGTTACTCAATTTCTAGCATAAAATAGGCTTTGCTTCTTGAATTAATGTTTTACATATACATATCAAGTAACACATAGACTTAGCACATAGTTGTCAAATACATATTGTTTTGATATTTGTCTTTTGTTCACCAACGGTTTGAGTTGACTCGTGTGTTTTTGGGTGATATTCCGAAAGACTACTTATATAATGATTGTCAAGCGTCATTTAAAACCTAATTTAAATGTAATGAGATATGCGTTACAGTTCGTGTGATCTTAAGTTTGAATTAACGGAGTTCGGATTAACGGAGTTAACCTGAAATTGACGAGTGTCACATCATTCCCATGTTGAAAGAATTTTCGTCCCGAAAATTTGAGTCAAGTCGCGATGGGTGTCTGAAAAATGCAAAAATTTTTCAGTTTGTCATAGATCATACTTAATGAGGCTCAACAACATCAAAATAAACATTCGTGCACGTAAAGCATATGAGGCATATAACACACAATCAGGCAATTATTCTAAGTAACATACACCCTAGAGTTTGGGCTTTGAGGATCTAATATCTTAAATCTTTTTGTTTTGATACGTATGTATGTTACCCCTCAAAGTATGAAAGTGAAAACGGTGGATCAAATATACTCACTTGGAATGAGTACTGTGATGATGAACTTGTTCAAAAGATGGCTTGGGGAAAGAGCTCAACGAGTTAACGAGCAAATCCTAGATTGAAAGGTCCTTAAGATAGTAGGATGTATTAAGAAAATTTAAAGTAAAATAAAATATAAATAATGTTTTGGGGTTTAAAGTGTAAGAAAACTTGAAAAACGACGGTTTCAAAAGTAAGTTATACTGAAATCGAGTCTTGGTGTTTTTATCTATATGTTTTACTTAATATTTGTAAAGTAAATGTGTGGGGATTGGTTTAATGCAATAGTGCACGACCCATGGTTTGATAAATAGAAAATAGATATTTAAGGAGTGTTCGGCTTAGTCATTTCGGGTCTTGATAACTTGGCAAGTCTGAACCCAACATCCCAAACTGATAAATATTATGATATAACTCAATAAAAACAGAAATTAACTAAGTTAGAAGTTCTATTAACAAGAAACTCCAAACGTCAATGTTAAGCGGGTGTTGGGTTTTATCGGTCCAAGCTTGTTATAATATCAAGTTGGTTCCTATATACCAAGTATTTTGAGAAAACATCTATAATCAGTTTATAAAAAGATCTTAAAAGAAAATATGAGATTCGGTGGCCCGAAACACAACTAGTGTGTTTTAAGCGAGTGAACTCGGTTTAGTTTGGCTTGTTTGGGTCGGTTGGTTCAAGACTTGGTATACGACCAAGTTTGGATCCAACAAATCTATATCAGAGCAAAAAATACAGAGAAGTAAATAAAAGAACTTAAATACTTAAATCTTACAAGCAACTTCTTATAAAACAATTAAATAAAGGGTTAAACGGGAGTTCGGTTTCTGTTCGGTCGATGACTCGGTTTTAGACCGAGGTAGGTTACCACATACCCAAAACTATAGAACTAATATAGCATCTTAAAAATTCAGAACTTAAATGAAAACATTAAGCTTAAATGAATTAAAGTGTTGAAAGAAAACAAGGGTGAGGGTCTTAGGTGCAGTGTGGTTCCCCTCCATGTAATGACAACTACACTGGACTTCCTTTTACCAAAGAAGGGGAAGAAATGGAAAAGTTTATGGAGTATGGTAAACCAACTGAAAATGGCAAAGGTGTTCTTGGTTCAGTAAAAGCTACTGAATCAACCTCAAGGGTAAATGATACTAATGTGTTTACTTCACGTGCAGATGAAGTAACTGTTGAGGAATGGACTGATGAGGATGATGATTTACCTGTTTTGAACAATAATTTTCATCTAAATTTGCCTGTTTTGGATTTTATTACTTCAAATGTTTATTTGGGCTTTGTTTTTAAGAGCAGAGACAATTGTGTTTGATTCATCTAAAACTTAAAAATATGGTGGTGTGTTTTTGAATAAATTTGATAAAAATAAAAGTTTTCATAAACATTTATCTCCTAAGTTTGTTAAAGAAAGAAGCACATGTGTTACAGTTGTGATAAATCAAGTTATAAGACAAGTGTCAGGTACAAAGTGAGACAAACTAGCTCACACAACAGATCAAGACCAGGAGTAGACCACAATGAATTTTATGTTAAAGTGTCAAACATGTTTTAATTGTAACATTCCTGGTCATATTACTACAAATTGTCCACACCGTCCTTATATCCCATATTATGGATAGTATCAGAGGAATATGCCTCGAATTACCTTTAATGGTGATTGGAAAAAAAACAAGACTGATATGTTAAGCTCTCATAAGACCTAGCCAAATATGTTTTAGAAGCGTGCTGGAAACTTGGCTTCGGTCCCGAGAACCAATTCGGCCTCCGGACCGAAACCAATTTGGAAATCAAAGTCATATATGTTTTCCACTTGAAAACTGGAGACAAAGTCAACCGTTTATATCGATAACAAATTTTTAAAACCCAAATAAAAATGGTTGCCCAAATATCCTGTGACAAAGCCATCAAAAACATCCTACGCAATCTTAGATAATCAGGAAGACATTTCATGGCAACCTG
Organism: Bidens hawaiensis; assembly: GCF_021521415.1. Classification (NCBI taxonomy): domain Eukaryota; kingdom Viridiplantae; phylum Streptophyta; class Magnoliopsida; order Asterales; family Asteraceae; genus Bidens; species Bidens hawaiensis. The sequence continues at coordinate 117,752 of NW_027498007.1, forward strand.
TGACACGCATAGATAAATCAGACCTACCCAGCACTACGTAGGACTGAGTACTAAAAACTAATTAATCTCACACATCGTGCAGGAACAACTATGGAGGAATATCATCATACCTTGGTATGTTGATAGTGGCTGTTCCAAGCACATGACACGAGACATTTCCCAACTGCACGACATTCAAATTTTTAATGGTGGGAATGTTTCGTTTGCGGGAGGACGAAAGGGGAAGACTACTCAGAAGGGTATTGTAAGTAATGGTGTTCTTAAATTTGAGAATGTTAACATTGTTCTAGAATTGAAACACAGTCTGATCAATGTCTCGCAAATTTGTTATAAAGGTTTTTCAACACATTTATCGCAGATTTTGTAACATTTGAGAAATGTGTTGCTTGTGCTTCGGGCAAACATAATCGTAAGTCTCACAAGCCAAAGCTGGTTAATACCATTTCATCACCTTTTCAATTGCTGCATATGGATTTGTTTGGTCCAGTTCATGTATTGAGTCTTTCTCGCAGCTCTTATCGTCAGGTTATTACTGGTTACTATTCACGTTTTACTTGGGTGTTTTTCTTGTTAAATAAGAGTGAAACTGCAAAATTGATAAAATGCTTCGTGGTGCTCATCGAGAACCAACTCAATCAAAAGCTAAAGGGAATTTGTTGTGACAACGTAACAGAATTCAAGAACTAAATGTTTAATTATTTTTATGCCAAACAAGGAGTACTTAGACAGTACAGCTCAACTCGCACACCGCAACAAAATGGAGTTGCTGAGAGAAGGAATATAACTCTTATCATGGCTGCAAGGACTATGCTGTGTGATTCAAAGCTACCTCTGTTCTTCTAGGCTGAAGCGGTCAACATAGCCTGCTATGTTCAAAATCAAGTGTTGATCAACATATCACAGATGAAGACTCCCTATGAAATTGTTTATGGTCGCAAGCCTACTATTGCACACTTTCGATCTTTTGGATGTCCGTGTACTCTACTAAATATCGAAACGACTCCAAAGTTTGGAGCTAAAGCTGATGACTGCATACAGAGTTTACAACAAGACAACAAAGCAGAAAGTGGAATCTTATGATGTGCGCTGGCTAGAAGAGAATGAGATTGATGCTCATGTTGGTCCTGACTGGTTATTCAATTATAATGAACTGTTTAGCCATTTATTGTATTTCCAGTTGTTGATAAAGAAAACTCAAGTGCTGGTGCTTTAAATGCTGTGGATGAAGAAGGCAACATCCCTACTGATTCTCATATGTCTCCAGTGCTAAGTATAGACCCGTTGGAATCATTGGATACTACTCAGCCATTATATGCAAGTCAACAGGAAAGTGTTATTGAGACTGTGTCTTCACAAGAGTCTCCTGCTGTACGTGAACTACACACCGCTGAAACTTCTATGGCTAATGCTTCATTATTTGAGTGGGAGAGTGCCATTCGTCAAATTTTTGGGAGCACTCTATTCCCAGGTGTCATACCAAATAAGTACATTTCAAGTACCTCGTACTCACGTAGTACTGCGACATCTGGATGGAAGAACCCCCTATTTGAAATCCTTGAAGATCCAACGAATCTAACCTCTACCAGTTCCGTTCCTGGTCATTCTATTCCGACAAGAATTCAACAAGATCATCGAATCGAATTGGTAATTGGTCCCCTTGAAACAGGCGTCTCAACCAGAAGTCAAGGAGGACAAATCAACAGTTGTTTATTTTCCTGTTTCATCTCTTAGATTGAACCTAAGTCAGTTGAAATGGCTTTACAAGAAACAAGCTGGGTGGACACCATGCATGAAGAATTGAATCAGTTTGAGAAACTCAAGGTTTAGAGATTGGTTGAGCTGCCCGTCGGGAAGAAGGCTTTAGATACGATATGGGTTTTTTGTAACAAGCAAGACGATAATGGGGTTATTGTTTGTAATAAAGCACGGCTTGTGGTTCGTGGTTTTCGTCATTATGAAGGTTTAGATTACACTGAAGTGTATGCTCCAGTGGCCCGTCTTTTGGCCATTCGGATTTTCTTGGCATTTTCTTCCTATATGGGGTTCACGGTTTACCAAATGGATGTCAAGACAACGTTTCTATATGGAGAAGTAAAAAAGGAAATTTATGTGGACCAGCCACCGGGTTTTGTTAACTCAAAGCATCCTACTTACGTTTACAAGTTAGACAAAGTTCTATAAGGACTTCAACAAGTGCCTCGGACATGGTATGCTACGTTGACGGCTCATCTACTAGGGCATGGGTACAAGCGAGGAACCATCAATCACACTTGGTTCCTTAAAACTGTTGGGAAAGATCTGATCTTGGCTCAGATTTATGTAGACGACATCATTTTTGGCTCCACCAATACTGCTCTATGTTTTGAATTTGAAGAAGTGATGAAGAAGAGATTTGAGATGAGTTCATTGGGGGAGATGATTGCCTTTATGTGATTACAGGTTAGTAAGAGTTCGACAGGAATTTTGCTACATCAATGAAAATATGTCGAAGACATCTTGGAAAAATACGAGTTCCAAGATTCTAAGAGTGCGGCAACTCCTATGGCGGAAAGACCTCTTCTTGCATCTGATCCTTAAGGGAACGCCGTAGATCAAACATACTATAGATCAATGATTGGGTCCCTGATGTATCTCATCGCCAGTTGCCCTAACTTTCTCATTTAATTGTTTTTAAACATATTTTTAGATATCTGAAAGGCAACCGAAGCTAGGTCTTTGGTATCCCAAAAACTCATATTTTGATTTATATGCTTTTGCTAACAGCAATAATGGTAGAGATTACATTGATAGGAAATCTAAGTCAGCGGGATGTCAATTCTTGGGTGATCGAGTCATTTCATGGCAATGCAAGAAACAACAAACGGTGTCCACATCCATTGCGGAGGCTGAGTACGTTGTTGCGTCTGCCTGCTGTTCACAGATTATCATATTGGCCTAAAGTGTCTATGCTCTTTGTGTTCTTGGCCCATCAGGGTTTTCGGCCCAGATCCATCATCTTTGAAGTTTAAAAGGCATACTTTGGATGTATTATTGTTTATCACTTTCATATATGCAAAACTTCTAATCCTCTCATCACCATAACTCGAAAACCCTAAATATTTGTTTACCAAAGCAATCTCGATTTCTTAAGTATTAAAAGGTTATTAAGCATAAACTAAAACCGTGTTTTTGGCTCATTGAGAGTAATTAATTGAGGGTTTTAGATTAAATGGATGTTTAGACTATGATATGTGATTGTGAAACATGCTTGTGATTATTGATTATGGTGTATCTGAGTTGTTTTTATGAGGTTATAGTGAGTTGCAGGTTTTTGTTAATGGCGATTTGGGGTTTGAGTAAGATGGCTCGGAGTTCAAGACGAATTCCAAAGGGATTTTCAAATCCTAAAATCATTGGTGATCTCGGGGTCAGTGGGTTCTTTGTTGGTTGACCGAAAACCTTTGGTCAAACAGAGAACCCCATGGGTTCTCAGGGTTCTCGGTTACTTCCAACCGAGAACTTTGGTCAACCAGAGAACTATGGGTTTCATGGGATCTCGGTCAAACTTTGACCGAGAACTCACCCATTTGATAGATAACTCTCGTTCCCAGATAATTTCTAATATTATATTCACCGAAAACCTTACTTAAACCGAAAACACCCATATTTGGTAGAAAACTCATTGCAAGGACATTGTTCATGGTGCCATTTGATCATTGTTACTGTAATGAGTTCATAAGTTAAAAATTAGTGGCTTGGTTATTCAAATATTGTTCCTTGATCAAAATTGGTTAAAATAAATGAAAAGAGTAACTAAGTGTTGAACAATATTTATCAAATGTCTCACCTGACTCGTTTGTTGCATATATGGCTAATCAAACTCCATTGAAGTATGTAGATACACATAATCTAGCTCGATGTTTATTTGATCCTCAACCAGCTAACAGGGAGTTCCAATCGATGATTGTGGAGCTCAACACATGTAAAATTTGTCACGCCCTACGGGAAAACCCAGTCATATGCAAGAAGCTAGTTACAGACTTTTGTAACAACACTTCTATCAATCGTCGGGGTCCAAGAGGAGAAGTGATTATAGAGTCAAAAAATTCAGAAGAAACCACTGAAGCAATCATACGAGAAGTTCTGTTATTTGGGGATCAGCCTGATCATCCCAGTGAAAATCCTACAAAGGCTATTCTTGAAGTAATTCAAAGAATGGGCTATAAAGGAAATTACCCTCTGGTTATGAAGAAATTGTTTCATCCTTACTGGAGATTTCTGATTCACACTTACTTCTCCTGTATATCTGGATGTAATGGAGGTACTGACAAGATAAGCCACATTCAAATGGCGGCTACCACTGATTTGGTCAGGAACTGGAACTACAATTTTAAAAATATGTGTTCAGCGAAATGATAAGCAATCTTGAAGTCAAGAAGAAGGAGATGTTCTTGATGTACCCAAGATTTTATAGATGATCTTCGATTCACATTATCCAGTTCTATCTCGATCAGTAGAAAAACTTAATTTGAAGTCTCTGGGCCAAATACCTTTGGATTAATGAAGCAGTCATGAAAAGGTGCAAAGGTCGTATGCCAGGGACGAAATCCGTTGGTCAAATTTGGGAAATTTAGTGATAGTGATGATACAGTCGTTCTTGCTGCCGTCATTGCAGAGGAACATGTTGCGCCCGCACAAAGGCGAATTGCAGCCTTTGAGATACTTTCTTATGAAGAAGTTGATGATACTATGTCTCAAGCTGTTCAGACTTGTTGAGACTGAACACCAGCTGCAGGCTCAATCATCTGTCTCGACACTGGAACAACTCGAGGCCATAAAAGGCTACTGTGACATTCACTGAAGATGAAGCCGAACAAGAACAAGCCATCGATCTGATCCCACGCAAATGTCAAAAGAAAGATCCTCGACCAGGTGTGCTTATACGTGATACTTCCCCAGTTGAGTCCATTGTTGAATTCCAGCCAATTCAAGAACCGATCATTCAAACTCGTTCTGCACCTGAACAAGACATGGATGGCATATTCCCTGAGTTTGACTTTGAGGAGTTTATTCTGCCCTCCACTCAACCCTCAAGATCGTCTGATCCAGTGGGTCAAGGAAACTCCAGCGCAGCAGAGAAGATCACGCATATAAATCTTTGAAATGCAAGCCAAATTCTTACATGTTAAAGGAAAGGGGGTCGCCATTGAACAAGAGCATGTAAATATCCATGCCCTCCAGCGAAGGGTATTCGAACTTGAAAAAGACTAAGTTGTTAAAGATGTCCGAATACAAGAACTTGAGTCAAGCAACATCGGAAAAGACAAAAAGATTACATATCTGCAAGTTGGAATGGGAGGTATCACTACCTTATGTCTATACCTCCAACAAAAGCTGATTCAAAGATTTAGATACGGTTTCAAAACTTCTGGTGGTGATGATCGTGTTCGTGATACACCGGCTGTAGGTGCTTATTCAAATATTGATGCTGATGAGCAGTTACAGAAATATATGTCTGAACCACCACGAACAAATTAAGAAAGTGAAATACTTCAAAAGAAGATTCTAATATTGAAAAATTAAAATCAAAATGTGGTGTATTCTGATCACTCTGACAAATTCATTGTTGAATTCAAAAAGGGATTCTCCGATAAATATGGTGATCGATAAGGTGTTGTGTCGTGGGGATACGGTATTGATAAATCGATGTGGTGAGTCAAAAGAAGGTCGGGTAACACCGAATATTATAAGAAGATGAAGGATTTTGGGTCATGGACAAAATTTGACCTAAGTGATTTGGTTAACGCTCCTTTCCACAACCCCAACAACGATAAGAAGGCCACCAACTTCTTGAACTTCTTAAAGAATCAAGTTGATCGAGGATTCCCAAATATGACTACTTGTGACACTCATCAATTTCAGGTTAACTCCGTTAACCCGAACTCCGTTAATTCAAACTCAAGATCACACGAACTATGTCAATCCAGTTAACGCATTTCCTCATTGAATTTAATTAGAATTTAAATTAAATGTGACAATCATTACACAAATAGTCATTCGGAGTTTCACCGAATCACACACGAGTCGACTAAAACCGTTGGTGAAAAATAATAAATATTATAAATAAGTACTTCGTATAAATACGTGTTATGTTAATAGGTAATTTGGTCCTTGCATGTATAACATCATATTATGGATGAAATAGACTAGTTTGTACTAGAATTAAACTAAATGGAAGTTGAGGGTGCAACTTGTAACATGTGATATAATTAATTATTTTATAAACAAATTAATAACACAAACCCTAACCCTTTCCCTCTCTCCCTCTCCCTTGCGATGGAAGCCCCCTCCCCCTCTTTTGTTCGGCCGAAACACAACACACACACACACATATAATAATTCTTGCAAGCTTGTTTGAAGGTTCAAGGTTTTAACTAGGTAACTAAACACTCTCGCTATCCTATTCCATTGATTTAATTGCATGATTAAGCATGATAATCAAAACCCTAGATCTTAAAGTTGATATTTAATGATGAGTTAGGGTTTATTGTGTATTGGTTGATGAACACTAGTGATTTGATGACTAGTTGTATTATTATTGATTGTTAATCACATGTTTCTTTGAAATTGAATCTTTGAGTAAACCCTAAAAGTGAATGAAAAGTGTAATTGAGTTGCATGGTTGATAGATTATGAGTCTAGAGGGTTGCATGCATGGTTAACTGTTCATAGATTGATAATTTGTTGAAGTTTGGTAAATACTGATGCTGGACAGAATCATAATTGCATGTTAAAACGGCTGTAACTTGATGTTAATGATATGTTTTGAAGTAATTATTGATTCTATGATTTTATAGGTCAAGTCTAGTTTCTAAAGAATCTGAGTTTGTAATTTTTGGACGTGTAGAAGTTAATTTTTATTAATTTACAAATTAGTTGTGCAGTTCTGATTTGGGAAGCCTTTTTATAGGCTGTTGATCTCACAAACGATAAGACCAATTGAGTTAATTCCACTAGTAAATTTAGTGTGGAATCTAACCCAATTGGCCTTGCATTAATTGGGTTAACCATGTAACGGGAATAGTTAAGAAATTTTTGTTGCGCATGATAATGATTGATGTGTACGTACTTTGCTTTCATGTGTTTTGACTCTTGTAATAAAAATGTGTAAGCTAAAAATTTAATAAAAATATTTTTAGAAACCTAACTCACGTGTGCTTCTATGGTAAATTTTGGTGATTTTATCTACATGTTATGGATAGTGAAATAGAGTAATATTGATGTGTTAAATTCTGACTCGGTAACTTAGCTGCTGAATGCTTGATTTAAATGTGAAAAATGATTGTTTGATCGATGTTTGCAATATGTTTGACATATTTTCCCTTGTGGTAGATGTTTACTGATAATGTATCGTAGTAACATTTAAATACCATACTTAATCACACCTGTAATTTATCACCAATGTGTTGTCGATTCGCACTTGTTTCACAAATGCGACGTCTCATGCATAGTTTCTATGTGTCGAGTTTAGAGACTCACTCATAGTTCAAAACACTTAGAAATCTCATTTTTGTATTTAGAAAACTAGTGAGGATTTCTTTGACACACGCTATTCTCGGATTTCGATTACTTCACAAACAGTGAGTTTCACGCCCCTTTTACTCTTTAATGTTTTTATTAGGAGGATATAAAATACTTAAAAGATTTATATTTTGTTTACTCTTTATATATCATTTGTAACGCTAAGTGGCAACAAACCAATTAAGTCCTTCTGAACAATCAAACCGGTTAATATTGGATAATAGAGAGTCAGTGTTGAGTAGTACTACTGGGTTTGACAAACCCCGCCCAACTCTAAGCTTGACTGTATGTCGAGTTGGTGTAATTTTGGCTAACACTACCATGGTCGTAGTTGACATGGTGGCAACGCAATCTTATAAACATTCAGCTTCTGTGTCGAACACTTAGTAATACAGGCTTGATAGGTTAGCTACCTATTGATATATATCGACATAACACTATCTAGTAACGCTAAACGCAACACTTAAATTTACTTAAACCTGTGAAATCACCAACCCTGTGTTGACACTTTTAGTATGTTTATCTCAGGAAGCCGAGGCGAGCGAGCGGTTTAGGACATGCATTCACTAAACTCTTATGATTTAAATTTCATTTAAATTTTATCATGACAACTGTTGCTTTAAGTCCACCGGTGTGGCGCGGCCATTTACTTTACAGTTTACGCTTCCGCATTTTACTTAAGAATTGTTTTGTCTTGGTTATTTTAAAAACTTAAATTATGATGTTTGATATAACTAATGACTACGATCCTGTTAGTTCACACTCTCTGACGTTAAAACTCCGTTAGTGGATTTTGAGGGTGTGACACTACTGTTGAATATTTTTTGAAGAAAGCCAAAGGGTTTCGAGATCCAATCACTATGAAAATCATGGTTAATGACATGTGGCCAGCAACAAAAAAGGCGACACACGTTCCGCTCACTACTAGAATTTCCGATGGGGTGCTGGATGAAATGAAGTTATGGACATACGATGGTGAAATGTCTACGGTCGTCATTCGTTTAAGGGTCATTTTCGAATTGTTGATCCACATGACCCGCTGAAGTTCGGCGAAAAAGATATCAAAACTCTTGTATGAACCATTGTAAGAGCCATTGTATGAGCCAGCTTATAATTTGTATACATGCATGGTTGGACCGATTATACGCACGTGTTTATGGGTTGGTGCTTACAAAGAAGCAGATGTTGATATACTAGAGCACGAATGAAGTTAAAGATACAAACCAAGGGGGAGATTGTTGGGCTAAACTTCGTGTGGTTTGTGTTATTTTGGGTTTGCATTGTAAACCGAGATTCACATGGATCTCGGTGGGCTTTTGGTAGTTTTGGGCTTTATGTAGTCACAATATAAACAATGTATCTAGGTCATTAGGAGGGCCGTAGACGAGAGATAGAGAGATCACAAGTATTATCAGTTTGTAATCAATAGTGCTTAAGCACCCGACATTGAATAAACGTGTGTTTTGAAGCATTCTTATTGTGTATGTTATTATTCATTAATCATCCTATTGATAGATTCCGTCTAACAACGGGATTTGGTTGATAACATATTGAAAGATCCGTCTAGGGACTTATAGAGATCAACACCTCCCACTCATTGAATTCTCTTACAATAATAGTTATCACATTAGTATACAAGCAACACCATATGATGCATTATATGAGCGAAATTGTACATCGCCACTTTCTTGGAAGGAAGTTAGCAATACTCAGGTTTCAAGATCCGATTTGATTCAGGAAACAACCAATAATATTCATAAGATTATACAGAAACTGAAAGCCACTCGTGCCTGACATAAGAGTTATGCCGATGTTCGTAGAAAACCGTTATCTTTTGAAGTAGGCGATAAAGTGTTTCTTAAAGTATCGATGTGAAAGGTTTTATAAGATTTGGTTGTAACACTTGGCAAAACAAATTTACAACTAATGAAACAGTAATTAGCAATAAATTGTAACTTTATGAATAAAACTTTCCCTGTTAAGATCCAAGACTTTGCAAACTCATCAAAACTCATCAAAAACTTTCCCTGAAAGTTTTTAATATAACTAAATGGCCTCAAAAAATTAAAATGTACGTTAGAATATTAGAGTCAATGTATAACATAGTTTTAGAAGATTTGAATCGCAAAAAACTAAAAAATAAGCAACTGAAAGCTAGTATAAGACACTGTAAGGACCCGAAACCAGCTATTTTAAAAACAAAAATAGTTTCTTTAGTCTATGTTGTCAGGAATTTGATTTTGTTCAAAGTCTGACAAAAATTATTAAAAATGGGATCTTATTGATTATCTAAAAGTTGCAATACGTTAAACCGAAACGCAAAACCTTGTATAATATAACAACCCTTTCACTTTCTACCCCCAACCCCCTCCTCCTTGGCCGGCCACATCACCCCACCATCTCACCCCCTCGTCTCCTTTTTCTTCCTGTTACTAATCTTACAAACAACTCCCTAAATGACTATAACCTAAATATTAGACAAATGTGTTGTATCAACTAAATATAATCCACCTTTACATCCTAATACACACTTCATCACTCTACTTTCCGTCTCCTTAAATCCACGGTGCACCACCACCATCAAACTTAAATCACAAACAAACTTGATCAATAACACATTACAATGGAGGATTAAGCACCATAGGAAGTGAGGATCAAGTAGGAGAACACCCACACGCGCAAGATAATTTTTCGTCATCTTATTAAGTTCTTCAAAAATTCAAGGCAACCTATAATTAGATATTAATTATCCAAGTTGAATCGATGAGATTATATACATTTAGGTTCAAATCGATCATTGAATTTGAAATTTGGTGAATTCATGTGTGTGTGTATGCATGTGTGTGGGGGAGTGTTGAACACTCACATACATACATATACTCATGATAAAGGCCACCCTTGATTTGTTAAAGATGATTAGAGATTACATTTGTTGTTAATTGTGTAGTTTGATAATTTAGGAATAACATGGACTAATTTGATAAGTGGGTTTGATTTTAAAATGGATTTTTGTGTAACTAATGATCAATGAGTTGTTAATATAGTCATGACATATTGATAATTGTTGACCTTCTACAACTAAAGTGGAGTTAGATAAAAGATTGTTCATAGATTGAGATTTGCAAATTAGGGATTTATTTGAATACTTGGATGATTTGATGATTATTGATGATTACTGAAACTTGAAATTGATATTCATGATAGGTTATAAGCTAGAGATCGCATAACTTGTTAGTTCTAATACAATATTCAAAATTAGATTGTAGAGAATTGTTGATTTCTAATAAGGAAACTTTGTAAATTGCATAGTTGAGTTTGAACTTGATATGGATATTTAAAATATATATGAACTTGATAGTATACATCGTCTAATTACATATGGAATTGTTTGATGACTAGTTACTAGAATTAGAAACTTTGTAACTTGGTTAATAGAAAAATCTGAAATCAAATAGCATAATAGGTTGCATGAAACTTTGTCAAACTAGTTGAATGAGATAAGAAAGAATCATACAATTTTATATTTGAAAGTTGAATCAAATGTCTGGTCCCTTGATTTCAGCTGGATCTTACTTAATCATGTCATAACTCACAAAAATAGATGTGTCGACAAGAGAGTTAATGACGGGTTGCTATATTTTGAAAGACGACCGTTTGTTAAAGGCGGAATCAATAACAAACATACGGTTGCAAAATCAGTAATCAAAGGTAACCAACAAGAACAAGATTCACTCAAAAGATTTCCATTTATATCATATCAATCATACAAAGTGGATGATCGATTTAGGGTTTCTTGAAGGTTTATCCGTACTAAGACAACCTTCACACACACAATATTCTATTATTAATAAATGTGTCTGTCTGCCTTGTCCGTCCTGTCCTCTGGCGGCGTGCCCTAAAACATTCTATTTATAGGCCTGCCACCCTAGGACAACTGTCATTCCTTCTAGAAACCCCAAACGTACATACCTATTCAAATTACATAATCAGAAAATAGTCTTAGTATAGAACAAGTTTTCCGGGTAGGCTTTGCATCAATCTTCACATTCCGAGTACGCTGTGTACTCTGCCATCCTTCAGGACTTGGTAACATAGAAGTGTGCTCGGATCAGTTTCCGGGTAGACTTTACATAAAGAGTATTTTACCAAGTAAAATACTCACCGGGTAGACTTCAATCTTCTTAACTTTGCCAGACTTTGCCCGACAAACCCTTACGAGCAACCTTGTTCTTCAATGGTCCATTTCAACACCTTGCTATAACATAAGTTATTAGCAAAGTGTACTCGGGAGTATTGTTCCTTTGCTTGAGTTGAACCTTGCTCGATATTACTTAAAATTATTCATTTCAATCATCAAGCATGTTCGGACCACTATTATTAATGAATACCTTGCCTAGTCTTCCAATCACTTGGCTTCATGGACTTGGTTAGCCAAAAGCTTACTCGTGAACTTTACTTGGCTATAAAGAACAGACTTGCTTGATAAAGTGAACCTTGCCCGGATTTATATAAACTAGTGAACCTTGCCCGGTAATACACTAATCTGCAAACCCTGCTCGTATATCCACTAAAGAAGACTTCTTGAAGATAACCTTGCCCGATAGACAAAATATCATACCCGGCTAAGTAAAGCTTGCTCGAAGGTCTAAGGTGTGTCCGAATCCATACTTAGCGAATTCTGAGGAGGTTGAGCAGATTCCAAACTTCCATGTACTTCATTTTGGTCAAATCTTTGACTCAACAATCTCCCCTTTTGGTCAATTGTTTAACTCAACAATCTCCTCCTAGATTGGAACACCTCAGCTGACCCAAAACCTTTCTAAGGTTACTTACACTTAGTCAAAATACACATCAAATCAAAAGTCAAATTACATATTCAAATAACATAAACCAAATTACATATTCAAAAGCTGTCCGAAGACATTACATCACAAAGCCTACTATATTCATCTTGTCTCTTTCTTGCATTGTGAGCAGCTTGTCTTCTATTGATTATTTCTGATGCAGCTTTCATTTTGAAGATATTAAGGATTCGGTAATGAGTATGACTTTCTGGTACAACCATATCCCTTATATCCATTAAATCTTCATCATTCAGGCATGTCAAGTCTTCATCTTTCTTAATGATCCCCAATATTTTTCCATCTGAGTTTCTCAGCAAGTAATGGTTATTTTTTTCTTTATACTCAATTGCAGCTATAATGCCATTCTTCTATACTGTGTAGTTGGGGCGCATCATTCTTCTTTTAAGACTTATGCATGTGTTCATATTTGACAGTGGATTCCTATCTCTGACATTTATCATAAAATCTCTTTCAGCAATGTCCATTCTTTTCAATTTCTCTCTCCTCTTTGACTTGTGAAGCTGAATTAATCTTCAGCTTCTCTTTTCCTTTAGGAACTTGAACCCTCTGTCAGCTTCTTCATACAAAAATTTTGACAGATCAAACATCTGCCTTCCTGCCATTCTATTTCTATTTCGATAATCATACAATCTAAGAGTGACCACCCTTTCCAGTTGTTCTTCAGTATCTTCACGGAAGTCACTCCTAACAACAATTTCTCTCAATTGTCTACTCTCCATAATCACTTTCAAGGACTTAGTAATAGAATCAAAGTAGAGTTCTCTTGGTAGATCCACATCAGATTGTGGTCTTGTTCTTTGCTGTGCAGAACTACTTGATTCACCTCTTCCTCCTTGTGGTTGTCTTCTTGAAATTGGAGGCCTGAAGGGGATAGACTTCTTTGGTTTACTAGGCCCCAAATTAAAAGTTTTGATATAGATGGCCTCTACCATTTCAATTGGAAGGTTGGCTAATTCAACAATATTCTGTCCTACTAGTCTTTTAAGATCCAGCAGCATTCTTGCCATACCAGGAGTGTTTGCCAATCCAGCCGTCACAAAGCTTCCATCCACAAAGCTTCTAGGGTTATCACTTTCCCTCAAAGCTTTCTCCCATTCAGCCTTTTGTATATAGAAAAGGTTCTTTAAATCCTCCTTTTCCAAGACATTGAAGTCTGCTTCACTTATTCCCCTTTGATCAATCATAACCCTTCTTAGAATATTTATCATTTCTTTATTTTCCCAAGGGACTATGGGTTCATTTTCTGGTTCAGACTTTTCTTCTTGTGGGGTAGGAGTTTCATCAGATCTGACTTGTTCCTTTAATTTCTCCCTCATGGTTTGAATTCTTCTTTTCTTAGCTTGAGGTTCATCAGTTGGTTCAGACAGTTTGGTAGACTTTTCAATTTGAGCCCTTTTCAGCTTTTCTTTTCTTTTCAACTTATTGTACTGGTCTACCACTGATTCTCTTGACAAGTTTTCAACAATTTCAGGTTTCATATCTCTTTCCAGCAAATATCCACACATCCCTCCATATTTCTTCTTCAGAGCCTCAATCTTTTCAAGTTCATCATTCTCTTTGAGAAATTTTTATTTCACTTTCTCTCTTTCACTATTGTAGAGGTCTTGAAGTTTATCAAAATTGAAGTGAGATAGATCTTTCTCTGAATAGTTATGCCTTCTGAGGTATTCTCTAAACTTTTGACTCTCCCTGTTTTTCTCTTCCATCATTTTCTTGAGTCCATCTCTCTCTTTATCCAGTCTCTTTTGCAACCGATCATCATCAAGATCAGCCAACGATTCAAAACTTATCCCATATATTCTCAGCTTTATAACCAATGGATTATTCTTTTTAGCTTCTCTCATACTCAATTCAATGTTTGCCCTCTGTTCATCAGTCATTACAACTTGTGGGGACACAGCATTTGTAGCTTTGACACTCTTTCCTTGATCATCCTCAGACTCATCCTCTCCTTCAGTTAAGTCATTCATAGCATCAATCTTTGGTTCATCAGAGGATGGATGATCTGATTCACTTCTTATTGGCACACCAGGAACACCCTGAACCTTCTCACATGGTTGCAAGGATTGTAGTGGGACAGCCCTTATAGGACTAGCATCATCTTCTGGAGTTTCAACAAAGTACTTGTTCTGGTCATCCCACTTTCCCCTCTTGGCAGATCTTTCATGCTCAGTCTGCTCTGGTGCCCTCTTTCTTCTCATGTAGGTCTTAGCAAACCTATTCAGTTCTTCATTTAAATTTGAAAGTCTTTCTCTTTTCTGTTCAAGTGTTTCATGAGGTTCAGTCACATTCACCCTTTCTGACCAGCTGTCAGTTGGGTTCTTCTTCAAATCTTCTCACACCTATTCAGTCCATTTCTTGGTAGCCATTGAAGCAATGGACTCACCAATTTCTTCTTCAATCATTACATCAATATTCAAGTTGGCAGGTTCAACAGTTTCTGAGGACTTTCTTTTATGTTGATTCTGGGATTGAAACATGCTAACCACCATAGCCAGGGAATTGTCAGCTTCCTCAGCTCTGTTCATCATAATCAATGTCTCAATTACTTCTTGATCAGCCACATCATCAATAATTTCTTTTGCAAGTTTGGCTTGTTTAATCAAGATTTCCTGTTCTTCCATTTCTTCAAGAGTTAGGGATTGAGCCAGTATCTCCCTATCCCTTGTTTCTCTCAAGATATTCTGTTGTTCTCTTAGGGCATCAGCAGCAGCAATAGCAACATCTTTAAATAGTACATCCTTTTTTAGGATATGCCTTGACAGGCTCTTCTACACTGATTTTTGCTTTTCCTTTCTCAATCCTCCTCCTCACATCCTCTTCATCCTCAGACTGTACATAGTCATCAATCTCTTTTTCTAGTGCCTCTAACTCAGGATCATACTCTGCCCTCTTGGAGCTTTCTGGTTGTTCAGTTTGAGTGATGGGCTCCTCAGCAGCAGTATTCCCTTCGTTCAACACTTCAGTCTCAACTCCAGTTTGAATGTCAATTAATACATCAGTAGCTATATCAGTAGCAGCTACATTTTCTTCAACATTTATATTTTCAATCACATCCTCTGTCTCAACATTTTCTTCACTCCATACTACTCTCACAATCTCATCATTCACATCATACTCCTGTTCTGCAACATCAGACATATCTGCTTCATAATCAATCTCTTCAATTATCCTCTCCCCACTATCCTCATCCTCACTATCATACATATTCAAAATTAATTTTAAACTATCAGCAGTCTCCATAACTGTTACAGTTTCTTCAACATTCACACCAGAGACAGTTGGCCTATACTCATTATCCCCCTGTTTTGGGGCAGATGAGGTCTTCTCAACCACTTGCACCAGGTCTTGAATTCTCAAGTTTGCTTGTACCAACTTTTCTAATAGCATCACATTTTCATTAGTCACCTCCTCATTTCTTCTTCTCAAATCAATATTTTCTATCTTTAAGTCCAGATTTCTTTGGAATGTGTCTGTATGTGAGGTTGTAGGTGGTGATGCAGAAAAAGGTTCAAACTCAAGATGTTATGTGGTGTGAGTTTGGAAAATGGATGGTGGTGGTGATTGTGTATGAGGCGGGCTTGAAATGAATGGATCAGTATTAATTGGGCTTGTTTTTGGTGGTGTTTGTAGTGGTGGAGATGTATGTGTTGATGATGGTATAATTAGTTGGTCAATGTGTGGTGGTGACTGTGGTGGTGTTGGAATAGGTTGTTCTATTTGCTCAGATTGCTCCCCTAATCAGGTGCAACTATCTCCATAGCTACTCCAGCTCCTCCTTCATCTCCATCAACATTATCATCTCCATCATCAGAGTCTCCGTCATCATCACTCTCATCATCATCTCCTCCTTCCTCCTCTTAGCTTAACTCAGGCACTGGCATTATTTCCAAATTATGATCCAACAACCATGGTAGAATTTCAAATGGAACTTCATAATTGAATCTATTGGCCACACCCGGATTCTTAATTCTCTTGTATGTGTCAGGGTTCTGCAGTAGGTGTGTAATTCCCATAGTTGGTAAATCTTGTAATTCTCTGTTAAAGATTATCTGCAAGAACCTTGGGTATTGCAAAAATCTATCCTTCTCAGCTTTTTTCAAATTTGAAATTAATACCTCAAAGATCATCTTTGAGAAATTAAATGGCAAATCATAAATGATTCCAACAGTGGCATTTGCTAGATCACGACTCATCAAGGTCCATGATCCTTTCCTTGGAGCAAACCCCTATATCACATGGTGAATGAGGAATCTATACAACATTGGAAACATCCCCTTTTGAAACTGCCCATCATGTACAGTTCCCTGATAACCCATCGTCTCTTCAAAGATCCTCATCAGGTAATCAGTGTTGAAATTAATATGATTATGACCATCATCATTCAACCGTAAACATCTTTTGATCATCCTTTCTGTCACATGTATCTCATGGCCAGCAACAGATGCTTCAATTCTTTTTCCCATTGATATCTTCAAAAAGTTCCGCAGATCTCCAGAAATCCATTGAATGATTTCTGTAGATGACAGGATTTTCAGTGAAGGCAAAACTGACATTTGACCGAGCCATCCATGTAATCATTCTTTCCATCGGCTCGTTGTCAGGTGTGACTTGTAAAAGTGCACACATATTGTGCTTCTTCTCGAAGACGTATTTGGGTTGTTCTTCTTCTGCCATATCTGAACATCACAATCAAACATATTCAAAGTGAAATTAGTCATAAAGTTCAGTACTTTAAATAATTTCAAGGTATAAAAATGAAGAGGAACGAGAGAAAAAATCGTCAAGAACCTGTTATTCGAAAAATTTATAACCTAAATAAAGAAACAGAGTACTAGTAATCAGATACATAATCAAAGCCCATTATAGTCTAATCGTGATCGGAAAACACATTATTATTGCTTACCGAGTCGGAATTAGAAGGCTAATTCAAGTTAGGGTTTGGATTAAAGATGAATGTGATAAATCGGTTTAGGTTTCTTTGCGAGTAAGCAGTTGCAGTAGAAGGAGAGAGAGGGAAAATTAATGTTGAAAATTTTTCCTAACTCCCTCTTATATACCTTTGAAAGTGGGTTTTAAATGCCTTTTGTCGTTTAGTGAGTTATTAGCTGTCAC
Organism: Bidens hawaiensis; assembly: GCF_021521415.1. Lineage (NCBI taxonomy): Eukaryota > Viridiplantae > Streptophyta > Magnoliopsida > Asterales > Asteraceae > Bidens > Bidens hawaiensis. Next base: position 135,292 of record NW_027498007.1, read on the forward strand.
ACAGTAACATTATCTACTTGATATATTAAAACATTTCTTTTCCCTTTTAGTAAACCTTACTCGAAAAATTTTAACATATAACTAAAGTCTACTCGGTATACTTCCACCTACACCATACTTAACCGAATAATAAAAACATCAAACCTTTCTTGGTCAAACCAAGTAATTTAAAGTCAAGAAACTGTTGAAGAAAGCTTACCCGAAATACCAGATTTCTTAAGAAAATAATCACAAGACAAATAATCAAGTATTTAGCATCAAATAAACATCCTTGCTAGGAATCAATTAAGATTCCCATATATATTTTTTAAAATCAAATTAAATGACTTAATCTAGCATAAACCCTATTAAAAAGAAAAACATAATCAATCAGTCATACTTAACAACATATTCAATCAAGCATACTTGGAAGCATAGTGTGCCCCGAGCAACCTTTACAATGTTTAATGTACCCCGAACATCCTTCTTATGAAAAGTATACCCGAATAACCTTCCTAGAATACAAAGTGTGCCCGGAAAGGACTTCTAAAAGACAGTGTACTCGCAAATTCAGGTTTTGAAATTACCAAGTATATTGAGGGAACATAGATGTACCCCGGAATATAAAGTGTGCCCCGGAAAACAAAGTTTTCCTGAAAACACTTGTAATTTCAAAGAGATCATAAACACAAATATCACAGAGCATGCTAGGTATGAAATTAAAACACATAAACATCTACGTGTGCTACCGTCTAAAATTTCAAAGAGCTTGCCCGAAAAATCCTATGTTAGCAGTAAGCTTACAAGGATACACATATTTAATCATCAGGTATGACCTTACCCCGAAAATGACAAACTTAAATAATAATATCTAAGTGTTCCCGGGAAAGGTTAACAAACCTTTCCTAACAACATATTCATACAGATCACAAAGCTTACTCGGTGTACTAACTTAAGTTCACAAAGTTTGCTTGAACTAACAATCAGCATATAAAATGCAAAGCTTGCCCGAAACAAGAATTTCTTGTTAAAAGCTAGCTACAACACATAATCATCTCAAGACTTCAATCTTGCTCGGGAAATGAGTACACCAGTGTACTCTACCCGGAAAGTGTAAGCACTTCAAAGCATGCCTCCGAAAATCATAAACTTAGTCAATAATGACTAAGCTTGTCCGGAAAGGTCATAAAGCATCAAACCTTACCCGTAAATGCATATTCAAACATATTCAATTGTTTTGTGCTCAGAAAGGTTATAAAACATCAAACCTTACCCGAACTTACATATTCAACCTACTAAAGGTAAAATGCAACACCTGTTTGACTTAAACCACTTTGTCAAAATATATTTTTCATTACATATCATAGTTTAAGAGCAAATGGTGCATTTAGAGATCAAATTTCAGTTATATTTCTCTTCAAAACAGTTTATTTCATTTTCTGAAAAGATCTCAATAGTGGGATCATATTGACTAAGTAGCTTTCTCAATACTTCATTCTCAGCATTATTATGACAACATAGATAGGTTAACAACAGGTATAAACTTAGCATGAATTTCGTCTCTTTGGTGATACTTTTAAGGTTCAATTTAAGCATAATGCATTAATGGTCAACACTGTGCTATGATGTCTTATATCTCTTCTCAAAGCTTATTTGTCTTTCCCCAGATCACCCCAATTTGACTCCAACCTCCCTGTATTTGGTCAAAAATTATTTTTTGTATGACAGAACTTATTGGATCTTTTTGTATTTTTTTTATATTCAAACATATATAAGAAGTTGAACGTTGGACTTACAGTTCAAATAGCAAGGCCTTTCATTCAAGATGAGACAAATTTTGTCAACATCTTTGTAGTTCTTGTTGTAACCCTCTTGTTTTATAAAATATTTAAAACACTGATCAACTTTTGGTTGATTTATTCATTCTTCCCCTTGTTTTTGATATTTTCTTAAATTTTCTAACACATGTTCTTTGTCATATTTAAAGATGTTTCATTTTTTGGTTGACCAAATAACAACAGGCTTGTGTATGACTGGGTAATCACTTTTCTGCCTATCATGTGGAGAGATTTATCTTGAGACATGCAAAGACAAACTATGTATCATCCACATAAAGATTAGCATATTCATTATGTTTATATCACCTTAGATTTTACATCATCATGAAAAAGCAACCATACATGTTAATGACTATACTAAGGTCCTTTTAGGCCTATTAAATCCATATGATTGGCTAAGTAGTCAATGTACTATCATTTCTCATTAAAACACAGTTTAATATTCAATCACCCCAATATCTCTTCATTGGCAGGTAAATGGCTATCCTGTTTGACCAAAAGTGGTCAACATGACCAAACATACATGTGAATATATGTCCTTTCAAAGTCAGAGCTATTGACATTGTTTTAAGTGAAGGAATAAGAAACAAGTCAAAATTGCCCCAAATGCATTAAGTTTTCAGGTCAACGGCTATCCTTCGAATCTGTAGAGATTCAAGGACAAACATACACAAGTGCATGTCCTTCCAACTAGGAAAATGACATATTTTTCAGTAAAAACAACTACTTGAGACTTTTCTTTAAAACTCCTTCTTTTAAGCTTCTTTCAAGCTTCAACTGAATAATCTTATCATATCTCTTCACCATTAACAACATGCTCGTGTTTTGATCAAAATAAAGTATTTATGCAAAATTCATTGTAGAATTCATTTTATCACTTAATTTTGACATAAAAACACATTTTGACATAAACGGTTTGTAACATAATCAAATCTTAATCAAACTTAATATTATCAGGACAAGTAGACAGTACATTCATTCAAAGTCTAACCTATCTTAATAACATCAAAAGATCAGATAAAGCACATATTCAAGCAATTAAGCAATGATGTCAGATAAGCTTACTCTAACAATTAAATCTTAACAGAGACACTTATACTAACATCACAAATGCACAACAACTGATAATCAAACAAGCATATTAATCAGATCAATCATGTCAAACCTATGCAATCATC
>NW_027498008.1:0-42035 GCF_021521415.1 Bidens hawaiensis
CAATACTTAATTAATCTTAACATAAGACTTACTTGTTTCTTGAGATTTTGAAAAATGGTGTTAAGAGTGAGTGGTGTAGTGTGCCTCCTAGCTTAATCCTTCCTAGTAACTTAATCTTCTCCTGTTCTTTGATTTAGATCTTCATATCTCTTAATTAGTATGTGTGTTTATGTTTGAAATTGATTTGTGTGTGTTTAAAAGTGTTGGTGTAGTGTGGGTGTGGGGTGGGTTTTATAGAGAGAAAGGGAGTGAGTAGGTTGAAAGATGTATGGTGGTGGGGATGCCAACACATAAAGGAAATGATTTGGGTAATGATTGGAGATGAAAGGTGTGTGGATGAGAATGATACAACACATTTACTTCTAGAAGGTTCAATCATGGATGGGTGTGATGTCAACAAGTGAAGCCTTCCAAGTGTTATGGTAATGATTATCGTAATCATTACCTGTGCCATGTGTGGGTGTTGGTTTTGAGAAAACAATGGGTGGTGGCACATGGGTTTGCGTTAGTAAGTAGGTGTTTAAACAATAAATCTTAAGTTTCCGTTTTAACGTCTAACGAATTTTAGCTAATCAAACGAATCACGTTCCTAATAATTTTTCTCAGACTTTGAACGATATTGTATTCTTGATAATACAATCCTAAGAAACTAATTTTTGAAAATAGTTGACGTTGGGTCCTCACCGGGTCGTCCACCGACACTTGGTCACTTATTTTGAAATTTTTGTGATTCGAGCCTTCTAACATTAAGTTTATACATTGTCTCGACTACTTTAATAAGTATTTTAATTTTTCGAGATCATTTAGCCTCGTTAAGGATTTATTTAATTTTTGACTCGTTACCGAGGTTATTCCACGTCAGGCTCGTTACATGGCGATTTTTGCACTTTTTGTTGACTTTGAAACGTCTAGATCACTAATAAAGAATACTTTTCTCATAATAACAAAATTTTATTGCTAATCGAAATTATATTAGTCGTGGTTTAGGCTAATTTTTAACCGGGGTGTCACAATAACCTTGCCCGATAGGCAAATATCATGCCCGGATAAGTAAAACCTTGCTCAAATGTCTTAGGTGTGCCCGACTCCATACTTATCAATATCTGAGGAGGTTGAGAAGTTTCCAATCTTCCTTGTAGTTTGTTTTGGGTCAAATCTTGACTCAACATCGTCCTTAAGGACGGGCATCAAACTGTTGATGTGGGTATTTGTAAGGCCCCGAACCCGGTAGCCCTACTTTAGCGTCGGATTTACTCATAAACACAGTTCTTCAATCAGAGTTTATTAAAACTTTTCGCGGAATATAAAACATCAATCATTTGTTACAAAACGTTAAACCTTTTCTTTGATACCAACACAAAACTTTATATTTAAAACATCTTTACTTCTTTCTTCAGATGCCAGCCGTTCAATCCATGCCGTGTGTCATCCTCATGCTACTCTGTAATCAGCTCACCTGCGTGCATACTAAAAGTCAGCTACGCTGAGTGAGTTCTAGTTAATCGAACGCCATACAATACATACACATACATACATATCCGTAGATACATATCCATACTTCACTAGTTACCCTTCTGTTCTACATACACACTTACTACCATACATACACACATATTTATAACCACTAACCTCAGTCTACCGAGAGTACGTTCATAGTCCGCCGTCTATACCTGTACTCAAGGTCGTGAACACGTAAAAGGTCCGCGGTCCTTACCTATGTTCACCCTTTATGGTACGTGCAAGGTCCGCAGTCCTTCCCTATACCATCCTACATCCACAACACGTGCAAGGTCCACAGTCCTCCCCTATGTTGCAACCTAAACCATAGCACGTACGAGGTCCGCAGTCCTCCCCTATGCTACCACAATACAACTACAGCACGTATAAGGTCCACAGTCCTTTCCTATGCTGATGCCTTTCTATAATACGTATAAGGTCCGCAGTCCTTAACTACGTTGTCGTCCTATGATCTGTAACACGTATAAGGCCCACCGTCCCTATCTACGTTTACGTCTATCATCTACTTTACGTATAAGGCCCGCAGTCCTTAACTACGTTTACATCTATCATCTACTTTACGTATAAGGCCCGCAGGTCCTTAACTACGCCATCACCAGCCGAGTCTATGTCCGACAAAAGCTAGAGGGATTTGCCATCCTAACTTACTATGTCGAACGTAGAACTCACATACCATTCGTGTACCTGCATACACCTACTTCACATATACAATAATTACATCATAGCATAAGAACACCCTAGGCGTTCTTTACATCATTCATTTAACAACCATACCTCTTGTCGATACGTGCAATATCCGAAGATCGTTCACGCCCCGACAAGTATTCATTTGTAATGTTCATGCATCTTCGATGTATAATATTCGTACCTTTATTTTTGACCTGACAGTACGCGCAATATCCGAAGATCGTTCGCGTACCGACAAGCAACCATTCATATCCATCACATATATCACATATGGCATACACTTATCACTTAGGATAAATGTATTAACAACACATCGAGTATGCACACAGCCCCGAAAACATAACACATAAATGGGGCTAGAAACTCACCTGAATACTGTTACGCTCTCCGTTAATAGTTATTCCCCTCTTGAGCTGCGCACGGCTAACTGTATAATATTTACACGTATCAATTAGCTACTACTACTTATGTTGCGTTTCTATCTTTATATGACCCACAACGAACGGGGGTCCGGGGGCAGCGCCCCTGGTAGCGGGGTTCTAGGGGCGGCAGCCCCTAGCGGGGTCCAAGGGGCAGAGCCCCTGGCTGGGGTTAAGCTGCCAGGTCAGCTTGGAAAAATTTTATTTTCGATAACTGCCTTAACACATTTTCCATTAGGTTTTTAATTTATTTTATAAACGAACTTCACTTCAGGCGAAGTTAAACCTTAGGCGAACTTGGAAACAGCTTGGTTCTGGCTTGATTCGGTCGAATAGGGACACGTTCGATCGAATAGGAACACGTTCGATCGAATAGGAACACGTTCGATCAAACAGGAACACGTTCGATCGAATACAACACGTTCGATCAAACAGGAACACGTTTCGATCGAATACAACACGTTCGATCAAACAGGAACACGTTCGATCGAATACAACACTCATTCGATCGAATACAAAACTCATTCGATCGAATGAGTTGGAGACCATTCGGTTGCTTCCCTATTCGGTCGACTGGACTTGTTCGATCTACGCATTCGATCGAATGGACTGATTCGATCGACTGGTTCGATCGAATGAGTCTGATTCGACTCCTTCAAGCTGGGCGACGGAGAAACCCACGGGTTTTCCAGATTTTCCAGATTTTTGACCCAAAATCGAAGTTTTTGACATGGAAATGCTCGGGATTGAAAGGGCTATCGATTCCTAGTACTTTATAAACACAAAAGCTTGCATTTTGACACCAAAACAAGGCGGTTTTTGACCCGAAAACTCAAGTTACGAAAATGGGAGTTTTTGCTCGATTTGAGGTCGGAAATGGTTATGAAAACGGATGATTTTCGAGAGGGACTTACCAAAAACGATTAGGAACAAGATTGTGGACTCGGATTTTGTGATTTGAGAACTTTCTCTCTCTAGCTTCTCTCTCTAGAAATGAGAGTGTTTGGGTGGGTGTAAGTGAAGGAAGATGGTGAAAATGGTGGAAGTGTCAAGAACTTTCGTTTATATACTACGGGTTTGGTTAGGCTCGGGTTGGCTTCCTACGGGTTGAGACAGGCCGAGTTCATAAAATAACTAAGCCCAAGACCCGTTCCTTACTCGACATTAAATAACTAAAACGTGAAATTACTAAACATAACTTTCTTTTATTTATCAATATAAAAATTTTAGGATGTTACAAGTCTTCCTCCTTAAAGAGGTTTCGTCCCCGAAACCTAACTTATTCCCTATAAAAGGAAAACTTCTTACATTTACACGTTTATAGAAATGCCTTCGCTTTCTGAGTTACCCTTCCTACTTCCGACTTTACAGCCATCGAATGGTGGTCATGTGTTTTAGCTATTTAAGGTAGCTTGTCCATGAGACCCTCGATGCACCAAGACTCATCTCATCCTTCTAAGGGTTTCGATTAGTACTTTTTAACATTATTGTCTAAAACAACATTTCACCATAACATAATAATCATTCTTAACCAAACTCAAAATAATTACACGCCACAGATAAACATAAGTTTTAGACCTTAACACAAAACAAGTTCTTAAGCAAATGTAATTTAATAAAACCATTGCATGAGCATTATTCCTTCATCAGGTGTTCCTCTCTGCAGTTTCCCAAAGTCTTCATCCTTTCGCACCTACCGCCCCTGATTCCTTGCAATCCCTAGCCATGTGGTCAGCTTTTCCGCATTTGAAGCACTTTGGACGATCAGGGCATTCTCGAGAATAATGCCCACTCTTTCCACACCGATAGCACCTGTCTGTCCCAGTCTTGCATTCTCCCAGGTGTACTTGCCCACACGTCTTACATGCATCCTTGTTCCCAACCTTGGCCTTCCTCTCATCAGTTGTTGTCACCATCTCGCCAGACCGCTTAGCAGAGGTAGCCCATTTCTTCTCCTTCTTTTCCCCCACCACCACATCGTCCTCAGCCAGGTCAGCATAAACCACTTCTGCAAGTTCAACAGCAGAGTCAAAAGTAGCAGGTTTATTTGCCTGACCAACATGCGGACTTTTTGTGGCAATCCCCTCACATAACATTTGATTCTTTTGACCTCAGTGTCAACCATATCAGGCACCAATCTAGATAGTCGGCTGAATTCAGTAGTATACTCACGATGCGTCATCATACCGGCCTTCAAATTCAGGAACTTCATCTCCGTCCTTTTCAACCTCTGCATCTGCACAGAACTTCTTCATCACCAACTCTTTCAGATCGTCCCATCTCAACGCCTTGATCTCATCCCTAGTCTTTCTCTGCTCCACACTTTCCCACCAATACATAGCTTCTTCCACAAATGACTGAGTAGCATAACCCACAGCTTGGTCGGGACGGCATTCGCTAATGCGGATAACCTTGTCCATAGTGGTTATCCATTGGAGAGTAGCGATTGCGTCTCCCAACCCAGTCAGCTTCGGCGGGTCGCATCCTTTGAAGGACTTATAGCTGCACCCACCTTGTCCTCTTCTCCTATCATCGACTTTCACAGACTTATCCTCGCTCGAGGCCCCTCTTTCTCCTTCCCCAACCTCCTTTCCATCACCCCCTGCCCCTTCAGCAGTTCGCTCACGGCTTCCAGCAGATCCTTCGGGATTCAGGTTCTTCACAGCAGCAACTACAGCTTGAACAATAGCTGCTTGAACTGCAGGGCTAAGTTGAACTTCTTCATTGTTGTTCTGGTCTCCTCCAGCTGCGCTTCCTTCATCTTCGGTGTGGGAAGCTTCTTCTACCGAGGGTTGCCGGACAAGACGAGGCCTGCCACGACGTCCTGTGCGACCCCCAGTTCCCACAAATTCTCCAGCTCCAGCCATCCGTATTCTAAAAGGGAAAAACACAAACATCATCACTCAAGGAACTATTTAGTACAAGGATAGTAAGGCTAACAGGTAATAACAGTGGCCAGTTGTGATTAGCTGATCACGTACCTTCCGTGTCCTATACACTTCCCTTTATGAGTCTATTTGTGCTGGTTCTACTTAAGCAGTTAGTCAAGTCAAACAATCAATTATTCCTATCCCTGCCGTTCACGTATCTTTTCTTTCTCATTAACATATATCATTTAATCATACACTTTACCTTTACTGATCTTGCTTGAGCGACACATGGCATTCTTGAACTGGCATCTTCTTTCTTTCTCATTTTAAATCTCATTCTCTGTTCGAGTCTAAGCATGTAGGATGCTTAAATCTCTCGAACTTATGCTCTGATACCAACTTGTAAGGCCCCGAACCCGGTAGCCCTACTTTAGCGTCGGATTTACTCATAAACACAGTTCTTCAATCAGAGTTTATTAAAACTTTTCGCGGAATATAAAACATCAATCATTTGTTACAAAACGTTAAACCTTTTCTTTGATACCAACACAAAACTTTATATTTAAAACATCTTTACTTCTTTCTTCAGATGCCAGCCGTTCAATCCATGCCGTGGTGTCATCCTCATGCTAACTCTGTAATCAGCTCACCTGCGTGCATACTAAAAGTCAGCTACGCTGAGTGAGTTCTAGTTAATCGAACGCCATACAATACATACACATACATACATATCCGTAGATACATATCCATACTTCACTAGTTTCCCTTCTGTTCTACATACACACTTACTACCATACATACACACATATTTATAACCACTAACCTCAGTCTACCGAGAGTACGTCATAGTCCGCCGTCTATACCTGTACTCAAGGTCGTGAACACGTAAAAGGACCGCGGTCCTTACCTATGTTCACCCTTTATGGTACGTGCAAGGTCCGCAGTCCTTCCCTATACCATCCTACATCCACAACACGTGCAAGGTCCACAGTCCTCCCCTATGTTGCAACCTAAACCATAGCACGTACGAGGTCCGCAGTCCTCCCCTATGCTACCACAATACAACTACAGCACGTATAAGGTCCACAGTCCTTTCCTATGCTGATGCCTATCTATAATACGTATAAGGTCCGCAGTCCTTAACTACGTTGTCGTCTATGATCTGTAACACGTATAAGGCCCACCGTCCCTATCTACGTTACGTCTATCATCTACTTTACGTATAAGGCCCGCAGTCCTTAACTACGTTTACATCTATCATCTACTTTACGTATAAGGCCCGCAGTCCTTAACTACGCCATCACCAGCCGAGTCTATGTCCGACAAAAGCTAGAGGGATTTGCCATCCTAACTTACTATGTCGAACGTAGAACTCACATACCATTCGTGTACCTGCATACACCTACTTCACATATACAATAATTACATCATAGCATAAGAACACCCTAGGCGTTCTTTACATCATTCATTTAACAACCATAACCTCTTGTCGATACGTGCAATATCCGAAGATCGATCACGCCCCCGACAAGTATTCATTTGTAATGTTCATGCATCTTCGATGTATAATATTCGTAACCTTTATTTTGACCTGACAGTACGCGCAATATCCGAAGATCGTTCGCGTACCGACAAGCAACCATTCATATCCATCACATATATCACATATGGCATACACTTATCACTTAGGATAAATGTATTACAACACATCGAGTATGCACACAGCCCCGAAAACATAACACATAAATGGGGCTAGAAACTCACACTGAATACTGTTACGCTCTCCGTTAATAGTTATTCCCCTCTTGAGCTGCGCACGGCTAACTGTATAATATTTACACGTATCAATTAGCTACTACTACTTATGTTGCGTTTCTATCTTTATATGACCCACAACGAACGGGGGTCCGGGTGGCAGCGCCCCTGGTAGCGGGGTTCTAGGGGCGGCAGCCCCTAGCGGGGTCCAAGGGGCAGAGCCCCTGGCTGGGGGTTAAGCTGCCAGGTCAGCTTGGAAAAATTTTATTTTCGATAACTGCCTTAACACATTTTCCATTAGGTTTTTAATTTATTTTATAAACGAACTTCACTTCAGGCGAAGTTAAACCTTAGGCGAACTTGGAAACAGCTTGGTTCTGGCTTGATTCGGTCGAATAGGGACACGTTCGATCGAATAGGAACACGTTCGATCGAATAGGAACACGTTCGATCAAACAGGAACACGTTCGATCGAATACAACACGTTCGATCAAACAGGAACACGTTCGATCGAATACAACACGTTCGATCAAACAGGAACACGTTCGATCGAATACAACACTCATTCGATCGAATACAAAACTCATTCGATCGAATGAGTTGGAGACCATTCGGTTGCTTCCCTATTCGGTCGACTGGACTTGTTCGATCTACGCATTCGATCGAATGGACTGATTCGATCGACTGGTTCGATCGAATGTGTCTGATTCGACTCCTTCAAGCTGGGCGAGGACGGAGAAACCCACGGGTTGTAACATCCTAAAATTTTTATATTGATAAATAAAAGAAAGTTATGTTTAGTAAATTCACGTTTTAGTTATTTAATGTCGAGTAAGGAACGGGTCTTGGGCTTAGTTATTTTATGAACTCGGCCTGTCTCGACCCGTAGGAAGCCAACCCGAGCCTAACCAAACCCGTAGTATATAAACGAAAGTTCTTGACACTATCCACCATTTTTCACCATCTTCCTTCACTTACACCCACCCAAACACTCTCATTTCTAGAGAGAGAAGCTAGAGAGAGAAAGTTCTCAAATCACAAATCCGAGTCCACAATCTTGTTCCTAATCGTTTTTGGTAAGTCCCTCTCGAAAATCATCCGTTTTCATAACCATTTTCGACCTCAATCGAGCAAAAACTCCCATTTTCGTAACTTGAGTTTTCGGGTCAAAAACCCGCCTTGTTTTGGTGTCAAAATGCAAGCTTTTGTGTTTAAAAGTACTAGGAATCGATAGCCCTTTCAATCCCGAGCATTTCCATGTCAAAAACTTCGATTTTGGGTCAAAAAATCTTGAAAATCTGGAAAACCCGTGGGTTTCTCCGTCGCCCAGCTGAAGGAGTCGAATCAGACTCATTTCGATCGAACCAGTCGATCGAATCAGTCCATTCGATCGAATGCGTAGATCGAACAAGTCCAGTCGACCGAATAGGGAAGCAACCGAATGGTCTCCAACTCATTCGATCGAATGAGTTTTGTATTCGATCGAATGAGTGTTGTATTCGATCGAACGTGTTCCTATTCGATCGATACGTGTTCCTGTTTGATCGAACGTGTTCCTATTCGATCGAACGTGTTGTATTCGATCGAACGTGTTCCTATTCGATCGAACGTGTTCCTATTCGATCGAACGTGTTCTTATTCGATCGAATCAAGCCAGAACCAAGCTGTTTCCAAGTTCGCCTAAGGTTTTAACTTCGCCTGAAGCGAAGTTCGTCTATAAAATAAATTAAAAACCTAATGGAAAATGTGTTAAGGCAGTTATCGAAAATAAAATTTTTCCAAGCTGACCTGGCAGCTTAACCCCAGCCAGGGGCTCTGCCCCTTGGACCCCGCTAGGGGCTGCCGCCCCTAGAACCCCGCTGCCAGGGGCGCTGCCCCCGGACCCCCGTTCGTTGTGGGTCATATATAGATAGAAATACAAACGAGTAGCAGTAGTTAATTGATATGTGTAAATATTATACAGTTAGCCGAGCCCAGTTAAAGAAAGGAATTACGATCAACGGCGAGCGTAACAGGATCCAGGTGAGTTTCTAGCCCCATTCCTTGTTATGTTTTCGGGGCTGTGTGCATACTTGATGTGTTGTTAATACATTTATCCAAAGTGATAAGTGTATGCCATAGGTGATATATGTGATATGTATGAATGATTGCTTGATGGTTCGTGAACGATCTTCGGATATTGCACGTACTGTCAGGTTGTAACGTTATAAATATGGCAAGTATGATATGTATGTTTATGTGTATGAACGTAAGAAAGTTAATAAAAGAAGGAAATGACGGTTGTATGGTTGTATGGTTACGAAAGGGGTACCGAGCCCTAATAATACTCGAGGTATGATGTATGGTTGTATGGTAACGAAGAGGGAATCGAACCCTACTAATATTCGAAAACATGGGACCAGACCCTAATAATATCTGTGATGTTAGGGACCAGACCCTAATAATATCTGTGATGTTAGGGACCAGACCCTCATAATATCTGTGATGATAGGGACCAGACCCTTATAATATCTGTGATGTTAGGGACCAGACCCTTATAATATCTGTGATGTTAGGGACCAGACCCTTATAATATCTGTGAGGTTATAGGGCGAAAGGCTCTTTAAAACGTATGATTATGAATGTAAAGAAAGTATGTAAGTAAGAAAGAAAGTATGTAAGTAAGAAAGAAAGTATGTAAGTAAGAATGAAGGTATGAGTACTTATGTGTGTATGAAAGAAAGTTATGAGGTTAAGTACGTATGTATGTAACAAGGTATTGTATGGTAGTGTATGATTAACTAGAACTCACTCAGCGTAGCTGACTTTTAGTATGCACGCAGGTGAGTAGGATGAGACAGCTGGCTTGAGTGGAGGACACATGGCAGAAGACTAAAGCCTGGCATCTGAAGATCCGATATGTTTTATAAGTTACGTTTTGATTTTGAAAGACAAGAGGAATGTTTAAAGACATGATTATGAATTGATATGTAATGTTTTATGAAAGTTTTATATTCCGCGTAAAGTTTTTAATTAACTCTGATATTTAGAACTGTGTTTATGAGTAAATCCAACACGAAAGTAGGGTTACCGGTAACGGGGCCTTACAAGTTGGTATCAGAGCAAAGTTCGAGAGATTTAAGCATCCTACATGCTTAGACTCGAACAGAGAATGGGATTTAAGTAAGAAAGGAAAGAAGATGCCAGTTCAAGAATGCCATGTGTCGCTCAAGCAAGATCAGTAAAGGTAAAGTGCATGATTAAATGATGTATGTTAATAAGAAAGAAAGGATATGTGAACGATAGGGATAGGAATAATTGACTGTTTAAATTGACAAACTGCTTAAGTAGAACCAGCACAAATAGACTCATAAAGGGAAGTGTATATGACACGGAAAGTAACGTGATCAGCTAATCGCAACTGGCCACTGTTATTACCTGTTAGCCTTACTATCCTTGTACTAGATAGTTCCTTGAGTGATGATGTTTGTGTTTTCTCATATAGGATACTGATGGCTGGAGCTGGAGAATTTGTTGAAGCTGGGGGTCGCACTGGACGTCGTGGCAGGCCTCGTCTTGTCCGGCAACCCTCGGTAGAAGAAGCTTCCCACACCGAAGATGAAGGAAGCGCAGCTGGAGGAGACCAGAACAACAACGAAGAAGTTCAACTTAGCCCCGCAGTTCAAGCAGCCATCGTTCAGGCTGTAGTTGCTGCTGTGAAGAACCTGAATCCCGAAGGATCTGCTGGAAGCCGTGAACGAACTGCTGAAGGGGCGGGTGGTGATGGTAGAAAGGATGGGGAAGGTGAAAGAGGGGCCTCGAGTGGGGATAAGTCTGTGAAAGTCGATGATAGGAGAGGAGGACAAGGTGGGTGCAGCTATAAGTCCTTCAAAGGTTGTGACCCGCCTAAGCTGACTGGTTTAGGAGACGCAATCGCTACTCTCCAGTGGATAACCGCTATGGACAAGGTTATCCGCATTAGCGAATGCCGTCCCGACCAAGCTGTGGGTTATGCTACTCAGTCATTCGTAGATGAGGCTATGTATTGGTGGGAGAGTGTGGAGCAGAGGAAGACCCGTGAAGAGATCAAAGAGATGAAGTGGGAAGATTTGAAAGAGTTGGTAATGAAGAAGTTCTGTGCAGATGCCGAGGTTGAAAGAACGGAGATGAAGTTCCAGAATTTAAAAGCCGGTATGATGACGCATCGTGAGTATACCACGGAGTTCAACCGACTATCTAGGTTGGTGCCTGACATGGTTGACACTGAAGTCAAGAGAATCAAGTGTTATGTGAGGGGGTTGCCACAAAAGGTCCGCATGTTAGTCAGGGCGGTTCAACCTGCTACTTTTGATTCGGCTGTTGGACTCGCGGAAATGGTCTATGCTGACGTGGCCGCGGATGATAGGGTGGAAAGGGACGAAGAGAAAGAGAAGAAAGGGGTCACTCCTGCTAAACGACCCGGTACTCAGTTATGGAACTCCAGGGATAAGAAACAGAAAGTGTGGGAGAAGAGATCGTGTAAGACCTGCGGAAAGAGGCATGGTGGTGAATGCAAGTGGGGTAAAAATTCTAATGTTTGTCTCAAATGTGGAAAGGCTCATGGTGGAGAATGCAGAATGGGGTCGAATGCCTGTTATAAGTGCGGGAAGGTAGGGCATTATGCCAATGAGTGCAGTGCAAAGCCAACATGTTACAAATGTGGCAAGACAGGCCATATGTCAAGGGAGTGCACTGAAGGTGTAGCTGGAGGTAGTGGAAAGAAGGATGCCGATCAAGCTAGGCCCAGAACTAGAGCCTACATGCTGACCCAGGAACAAGCCAGGCAGATTCCGGATGTCGTCACAGGTACGTTTCTAGTGAACGATGTTTCCGCTTCTGTATTATTTGATTCTGGTGCGAATAGAAGTTTTGTAGCTACGACGTTTAGTAAACTAGCTAAAATGAAAGGCTGCCGAGTGTCTGAAACTTTTGTAGTAGAAACCGCAAGTGACACTTCGGTGAAAATAACAAAAATGGTGAAGAATTGTAAGATAGAGTTAGAGGGACATGAGTTCCCTGTTACTTTGTATGTTATGGCCTTAGGAGGGTTCGATGTAGTCTTGGGTATGGATTGGTTGTCGGAGTTTGAGGCTCAGATAGTATGTAAAAGTAAGATGATAAGGTTAAAGTCATTGGATGGTAGTGCGGTGACGGTTTATGGTGATAAGGAGAGTTATGGACTTAATGTCATTTCGATGATAAAAGCCGAGGGTTTGTTAAGGCGAGGGTGCGGTGCCTACCTGGCGTATGTTGTCAACGCTACGGCCGAGACGAAAGAAATGAAGAATGTTCCTATTGTGCGCGACTACCCAGAAGTATTCCCTGAGGATCTTCCGGGGTTGCCACCTGAGCGAGAGATAGAATTTCAGATAGATCTAGTACCAGGAGCCCAGCCCGTCGCGAAGGCGCCTTACCGTCTAGCACCGTCCGAGATGAAGGAATTGATGTCCCAACTGCAAGAACTCCTCGACAAGGGTTTTATCAGACCGAGTGTTTCTCCGTGGGGCGCACCGGTTTTGTTTGTGAAGAAAAAGGATGGAAGTATGAGAATGTGCATAGACTATCGTGAGTTGAATAAGCTTACGGTAAAGAATAGATACCCCTTGCCTAGGATTGACGATCTGTTTGACCAACTGCAAGGTTCGAGTTGGTTCTCACGAATAGATCTCAGATCAGGCTACCATCAGCTGAAGGTGAAAGAGGTAGACATCCCTAAAACAGCGTTCCGAACGCGGTATGGACACTACGAGTTCCTTGTAATGTCATTCGGTCTAACAAATGCTCCTGCAGCATTTATGGACATGATGAATAGGGTGTGTCGACCGATGTTGGATAAGTCGGTTATCGTCTTCATCGATGATATATTGATTTATTCAAAGAGTGAGTCTGACCATGCCGAGCATCTGAGAGAGGTATTGGAAGTTCTGAAGAAAGAAAGGTTGTACGCCAAGTTTTCGAAGTGCGCGTTCTGGTTAAGAGAAGTGCAATTTTTAGGTCATGTGGTTAATCCGGAGGGGATTACCGTGGACCCAGCTAAGATTGAAGCGATAACGAATTGGAAGACTCCGCAGAATCCGACTGATATACGAAGCTTCCTAGGGTTAGCTGGCTACTATAGGAGATTCATCGAAGGTTTCTCCAAGATAGCCGCACCGCTGACCGGTATGACCCGTAAGACGATAGTATTCAATTGGGGAAAGTTTCAGGAGGAAGCCTTTGAAGAATTGAAGAAGAGACTCACGCAAGCTCCAATCCTTACTTTACCCGATGGTGATGAGGATTTTGTTGTTTGTGCTGATGCCTCGCATCAAGGGTTAGGTTGCGTGTTGATGCAACGAGGGAAGGTGATAGCCTACGCGTCTAGACAGTTGAAGGTCCATGAGAGTACTTACCCGACGCATGATTTGGAGTTAGCAGCTGTAGTGCACGCTCTTAAGATATGGAGGCATTATCTGTACGGCACTAAGTGTACTATCTATACCGATCATAAGAGTTTAAAGTACTTCTTCGAGCAGAAAGAACTGAACATGAGGCAGAGAAGATGGTTAGAATTGATAAAGGATTACGACTGTGAGATTAAGTATTACCCCGGTAAAGCTAACGTGGTCGCTGATGCGTTAAGTCGGAAGAATGAGGAAGTCCTTGCAACAGTGAAGTCATACAAGTTGATCATGAATTCGAGTCTTTTTGAAGAAATAATCAAGGTGCAGTCAGAAGTGTTAATAGATGAAGGGTTAGTAAAGAAGGAAAGGATTTATGGCCAGCAAGATGAGTTGATGGAAAACACTCATGGAGTTAAGACTAGGTTCGACCGTATGTGGATCCCACGCCATGGTGATCTTAGAAGTCGAATCTTAGATGAAGCTCATAAGTCAAGGTACTCAATCCATCCAGGAGCTACAAAGATGTACCAAGACTTGAAAAGAGATTACTGGTGGCCAGGATTGAAGAGCGATGTAGTGGATTATGTTGGTAAGTGCTTAACTTGCTTACAAGTCAAAGCCGAACACCAAAAGCCTTGTGGGAAGATGCAACCGCTAGAGATACCTGAGTGGAAATGGGAACACATCACCATGGATTTCATAACTAAGCTACCTCGTACAGCTAAGCAACATGATACCATCTGGGTGATTGTGGACCGTTTGACCAAGAGTGCTCACTTTCTGCCCATACGAGAGGCCATCTCGTCAGAAACGTTAGCAAGCTTGTTCATTAAAGAAATTGTAACCAAGCATGGAGTACCGTTATCGATCGTGTCTGATAGGGATACACGGTTTACTTCGAGGTTCTGGAAGAAATTTCATGAAGCTATGGGGACGAGGTTGAACATCAGTACGGCGTATCATCCTCAAACCGATGGACAGTCTGAAAGGACGATCCAAACCCTTGAGGATATGCTACGTGCTTGCGTTTTAGATTTTGGTGGAAGTTGGGATGATCATCTGCATCTGGCAGAGTTCTCCTATAACAACAGTTACCATTCGAGTATTGGTATGCCACCGTTTGAGATGCTGTACGGTAGACGATGTAGAACCCCGGTGTGCTGGGGTGAGATTGGTCAGAAGGAAATGGGAAGTATAGAAGTGGTTCAAGAAACGTCTTCAAAGTTCGATCAGATCAAAGCAAGAATGAAAGCCGCTCAAGACAGACAAAAGTCTTATGCGGATAAGCGGCGACGACCAATTGAGTTTAACGTTGGCGACTATGTGATGCTTAAGGTCTCGCCTTGGAAGGGGATTATCCGTTTTAGGAAAAGAGGAAAGTTGAGTCCGAGGTACATTGGACCGTTCAAGATTGTAAAACGTGTGGGTGAAGTAGCTTACAAACTGGATTTACCCGATGAGTTAGAAGGAATTCATTCAACCTTCCATGTTTCTCATCTGAGGAAGTGTCTAGCTGATGACACGTCTCACGTGCCCTTAATGGACATCGAGGTTGATGAACAATTGAACTACATCGAGCAACCGATAAAGATCGTTGATCGCAAGGAGAAGCAGCTTCGTCACAAGATTATACCCTTGGTCAAAGTGATATGGAAGCACCGCAAGGGATCTGATGCTACTTGGGAAGTCGAGGATGAGATGCGCAAGTTTTACCCTAGTTTGTTTATGTAATAGTTAGGTTTCGGGGACGAAACCTCTTTAAGGGAGGAAGACTTGTAACATCCTAAAATTTTTATATTGATAAATAAAAGAAAGTTATGTTTAGTAAATTCACGTTTTAGTTATTTAATGTCGAGTAAGGAACGGGTCTTGGGCTTAGTTATTTTATGAACTCGGCCTGTCTCGACCCGTAGGAAGCCAACCCGAGCCTAACCAAACCCGTAGTATATAAACGAAAGTTCTTGACACTTCCACCATTTTTCACCATCTTCCTTCACTTACACCCACCCAAACACTCTCATTTCTAGAGAGAGAAGCTAGAGAGAGAAAGTTCTCAAATCACAAATCCGAGTCCACAATCTTGTTCCTAATCGTTTTTGGTAAGTCCCTCTCGAAAATCATCCGTTTTCATAACCATTTTCGACCTCAAATCGAGCAAAAACTCCCATTTTCGTAACTTGAGTTTTCGGGTCAAAAACCGCCTTGTTTTGGTGTCAAAATGCAAGCTTTTGTGTTTAAAAGTACTAGGAATCGATAGCCCTTTCAATCCCGAGCATTTCCATGTCAAAAACTTCGATTTTGGGTCAAAAAATCTTGAAAATCTGGAAAACCCGTGGGTTTCTCCGTCGCCCAGCTTGAAGGAGTCGAATCAGACTCATTCGATCGAACCAGTCGATCGAATCAGTCCATTCGATCGAATGCGTAGATCGAACAAGTCCAGTCGACCGAATAGGGAAGCAACCGAATGGTCTCCAACTCATTCGATCGAATGAGTTTTGTATTCGATCGAATGAGTGTTGTATTCGATCGAACGTGTTCCTATTCGATCGAACGTGTTCCTGTTTGATCGAACGTGTTCCTATTCGATCGAACGTGTTGTATTCGATCGAACGTGTTCCTATTCGATCGAACGTGTTCCTATTCGATCGAACGTGTTCTTATTCGATCGAATCAAGCCAGAACCAAGCTGTTTCCAAGTTCGCCTAAGGTTTAACTTCGCCTGAAGCGAAGTTCGTCTATAAAATAAATTAAAAACCTAATGGAAAATGTGTTAAGGCAGTTATCGAAAATAAAATTTTTCCAAGCTGACCTGGCAGCTTAACCCCAGCCAGGGGCTCTGCCCCTTGGACCCCGCTAGGGGCTGCCGCCCCTAGAACCCCGCTGCCAGGGGCGCTGCCCCCGGACCCCCGTTCGTTGTGGGTCATATATAGATAGAAATACAAACGAGTAGCAGTAGTTAATTGATATGTGTAAATATTATACAGTTAGCCGAGCCCAGTTAAAGAAAGGAATTACGATCAACGGCGAGCGTAACAGGATCCAGGTGAGTTTCTAGCCCCATTCCTTGTTATGTTTTCGGGGCTGTGTGCATACTTGATGTGTTGTTAATACATTTATCCAAAGTGATAAGTGTATGCCATAGGTGATATATGTGATATGTATGAATGATTGCTTGATGGTTCGTGAACGATCTTCGGATATTGCACGTACTGTCAGGTTGTAACGTTATAAATATGGCAAGTATGATATGTATGTTTATGTGTATGAACGTAAGAAAGTTAATAAAAGAAGGAAATGACGGTTGTATGGTTGTATGGTTACGAAAGGGGTACCGAGCCCTAATAATACTCGAGGTATGATGTATGGTTGTATGGTAACGAAGAGGGAATCGAACCCTACTAATATTCGAAAACATGGGACCAGACCCTAATAATATCTGTGATGTTAGGGACCAGACCCTAATAATATCTGTGATGTTAGGGACCAGACCCTCATAATATCTGTGATGATAGGGACCAGACCCTTATAATATCTGTGATGTTAGGGACCAGACCCTTATAATATCTGTGATGTTAGGGACCAGACCCTTATAATATCTGTGAGGTTATAGGGCGAAAGGCTCTTTAAAACGTATGATTATGAATGTAAAGAAAGTATGTAAGTAAGAAAGAAAGTATGTAAGTAAGAAAGAAAGTATGTAAGTAAGAATGAAGGTATGAGTACTTATGTGTGTATGAAAGAAAGTTATGAGGTTAAGTACGTATGTATGTAACAAGGTATTGTATGGTAGTGTATGATTAACTAGAACTCACTCAGCGTAGCTGACTTTTAGTATGCACGCAGGTGAGTAGGATGAGACAGCTGGCTTGAGTGGAGGACACATGGCAGAAGACTAAAGCCTGGCATCTGAAGATCCGATATGTTTTATAAGTTACGTTTTGATTTTGAAAGACAAGAGGAATGTTTAAAGACATGATTATGAATTGATATGTAATGTTTTATGAAAGTTTTATATTCCGCGTAAAGTTTTTAATTAACTCTGATATTTAGAACTGTGTTTATGAGTAAATCCAACACGAAAGTAGGGTTACCGGTAACGGGGCCTTACACGGGTTTTCCAGATTTTCCAGATTTTTGACCCAAAATCGAAGTTTTTGACATGGAAATGCTCGGGATTGAAAGGGCTATCGATTCCTAGTACTTTTAAACACAAAAGCTTGCATTTTGACACCAAAACAAGGCGGTTTTTGACCCGAAAACTCAAGTTACGAAAATGGGAGTTTTTGCTCGATTTGAGGTCGGAAATGGTTATGAAAACGGATGATTTTCGAGAGGGACTTACCAAAAACGATTAGGAACAAGATTGTGGACTCGGATTTGTGATTTGAGAACTTTCTCTCTCTAGCTTCTCTCTCTAGAAATGAGAGTGTTTGGGTGGGTGTAAGTGAAGGAAGATGGTGAAAATGGTGGAAGTGTCAAGAACTTTCGTTTATATACTACGGGTTTGGTTAGGCTCGGGTTGGCTTCCTACGGGTTGAGACAGGCCGAGTTCATAAAATAACTAAGCCCAAGACCCGTTCCTTACTCGACATTAAATAACTAAAACGTGAAATTACTAAACATAACTTTCTTTTATTTATCAATATAAAAATTTTAGGATGTTACAGTATTTCCAAAGCAGTCGGTAAACGCAAGGTTCAACCTGCCAAGGTTGTTCCAACAAAGAAGTCGAAAAGGCAAAAACCTGCTGATTTGGAGACGCGCCTACACCAACTTAACTCAGAAGACATCTCCTTGGGTAAGTTTAATACTTCTCAAATCTATCAGTTGTTATAAATCAAATATATGTATCTGATCTACTATTAACGTTTTACAGTGGCCCTGAATGATTTCTCTGAAGATGTTTCAGGTTTAAAAAACTCAATTCCTCCTCCATCTCCACCGCCTAACACTGCTAACGATCCAATTGTTGTGATAGATACCTCTCCTATTAAAGAGAAGGAGGTTGGTGATTTTGAGGATCCCGTTATGTCACCCTCCTACAATGTTCACCATTTTAAGGATCAAGGATGAGTTAATGCTAAGTCTCCGCCTCCTCAAGAGGAGGGTCTACAGTGCTCCGTCCGCGATGGACTCTACGCGAGAATACTACTTTTAGTGATTTGGATGTCTGTTTTAAATATTTGCATGAAAGCCTTCCTCCTACGGAGTGGGAGCGTCAACGTATCCGTTTTCGCCAAGAATTGCTGAATACTCACTCTTATTGCATGGCGAATGCGGTTTCCACTAGTCAAGAAATATGCCGCGATTGGTTGGTTATGAATAACGCGTGGGAGGAGATTCAAGCTAAGGTGGTAGAGGCCAAGAAGGAGACCCTTGATTCCAAAGATGAGGCCAAAGAGAGTCGTCAAGCTTTAGAAGCTGAAAAAGCCAATCGTCTTGCTGTTGAGGAAACCAAGAAAGTCCTCCAGAAGAAGTTGGATGAACAAGCAGAGTTAATAAAAACTCTTCAAGCTGAATCAACAGCAAAGGACAAGCGTTTGACTGACCTTGCCACCAAAAGTCGAGATCAGGCCTTGGAGTGCGACGGTCATAAAATGGAGCTTGTCCGGGCTAAGGCGGACAAGAAATGGTTGCTGGCGGAAGGAATTCCCAAAGTATGTGTCTTAACTTGTTGTGAATAACCAAATTGCTCATGATTATTTATATTTTTATTATTCCAACAGGTTATCTCCGATGTTCGGGCGAGTGATGAACTTGGGAATTGTGTCGCCATTCTTCTGAATGTGTCCAAACAAGTTGGCCGTCAACTAGGCTTCTAGGAAGGCTACAAATTTGCTTCAGAATCTAAGCTTCCGGAAGAATATGTTTTGCACGGCCAAGATACTGTTGCCGTCCTTATCCAGAAAACAAAAGCTTTTGACACTTTGAAGTTTTCTCTTGTGGAGCATATATCTGAGCTTGCAGATAAGGAGGATAACATTGAACAACTAAAGGACCTCCTTGATCTTGATGAGGAAGATGAAGAAAACGACGCGGAAGACGAGAACGCGGAGCATAGAGATGCAACGTTGTAAATATATTTTTTCTTTCCTTGTAAATTAGATCCCTTTGTAATCCCATTTGATAAGTAATAAGAAGTTTTTATTGTCTGGTATACTTTGTTTTATCCTTCATAATATAAGTGTTTGTAGGATCTTCTTTGTTTGTCAATAAAGGATTACATAGCAATACATGTCATATATGACTGAAATAAAATTTCCATAGATGAGGCATAAGCCGAATTACAAAATATGAAATTACATAACTTTGCTAGTCTACTTAGGCACGCAGGCCGAAAAGAAAAAACTTATTACATGTAACACTTCTTTAATTGGGCCCCGTTCCAAGTTCTAGGAATCCCAGTTTCATCCAACTTTTCTAACTTGTAGGCACCTTTAGATAACACTTTTTTAATTCTATAAGGTCCTTCCCAAGTCAGGGCCAATTTGCCCGGAGACTCTTGCCCGGAGGCCTCATTGTTGCGGAAGACAAAGTCTCCTGCATAAAACTCGCATTTTTGGACCCGCGAGTTATAATATTTTTGCAATTGGCGTTTATAATTGTGCTCGTGAATCGATGGTAGTTCCCTCCTCTCTTCGAGGAGTTCAAGATTCATCCGAAGTTCATGATCATTATCATCGATCAACAAAACTCTTGCGGATGGAATCCCAATCTCGGCTGGAATCATGGCCTCTGTGCCGTAGGTTAAACTAAAGGGGGTCTCAGAATTACTAGAATTCTTTTGGGTGCGGAAGGCCCAAAGTACATGGGGCAACTCGTCAACCCAACCCGTCCGTTTAGTTCCCATTCGTTCTTTAATTCCTTCCTTGATTATTCGATTGGTTCTCTCAACCTGACCATTCGCTTACGGGTTGGCTACTGATGTGAAAATTTGAGAAATCTGTAATTCTTTCAACCATTCCTGTAGCCCACTATCCGCGAATTGAGTACCGTTATCACTTACTAGTTCCAGCGGAAGGCCAAATCGGCAGATTATGAATACCCAGAGGAATTTCTTAACACTTGATGCTGTTATGGATGCCACTGGTTTGGCTTCCACCCACTACGTGAAGTATTCGATGGCTACTATTAAAAATTTGACGCGTCCCGGGGCTTCAGGGAAAGGTCCCATTATATCGATAGCCCATTTATGGAACGGCCATGCAGAAGTGACTGGAACGAGTTCGTTCTTTGGTCGTAGCGTGATGGGAGCATGACGTTGGCATGAATCACATTTCCTGATTTCATGCACAGCGTCCAGATGCATTCCCGGCCAGTAATACCCGGCATTCATCAGTTTCACTACGACCATACGTGGGCCTGCGTGAAGACCATCGATGCCTTCATTAACTTTCTGATTAAATAGTTCGCTTCCTCGGCATCCACACATCGATGTAATGGACAAAGGAAGGAACGTTGGTATAGAACACCATCGTGCATCTGATAGTTCAATGCTTTGTGTTTTATCTTCTGGGCCGCGGTTTTTCCTTCCGGTAGGGCTCCTGATGACAAGTATGCTATGATGGATGTCACATAAGATTCCACTCCGGTTTGAATTACCAAAACTTGATGTTGCGGGACAGATGGGCGATCCAGTATTTCAATGCGGATGTCTTTAGCGAAATGTTCGAAGTTCTTTGAAGCCAGCTTGCTAATGGCATCCGCTGACTTGTTCTCGCTTCGTTTTATATGAATTAATTTGCACGAAGAAAACTGAAGCATCAAATCTTTCGCCTGTGACACGTATGAAGCCATTACGTCATTCTTTGCTTCGTAAGTGCAATTGATATGTCCCGCAATTAACATGGAATCTACGCGGGCTTCCAAATGTCTCACCCCAAGTTTTTTTGCTATCCGTAAGCCTGCCAAGAAAGCTTCATACTCTACCTCGTTGTTAGTACTCTTAAAGTCTAACTTTATGGCGTATGTAAATTCGTGGCCTTCGGGATTGACTAGCCTGAGGCCTGCGCCAGATCCCTCACTACTTGAAGCTCCGTCCATGAACAGTGACCAAACTTGTCTTTGCTCCGGAGGTGCTTGGGTTTGATGCTCAATCAAACATTCTTTCTCTTTGTGTTACGGGACTTCAGTAACGAAGTCCGCCAACACCTGTCCCTTAATTGTTGGCCTGGGTTTATATTCTATCGCATGTTCACCCAGCTCGATGGCCCATTTCGCCAATCGCCCAGACAATTCCGGCTTACTAAGAACATTCTTGAGTTTGTATCCAGTTAACACGTTGATGGGGTGCCCTTGAAAGTACCTGCGGAGGCGTCGGGCGGCATAGACCAGTGCTAAGACAAGTTTTTCCAACATTGAATATCTAGTCTCTGGGTCTGATACTGTTCTGCTGACGTAATAAATCGGCTTCTGAACGTTTTTTCTATCCGTCAGGAGTACAGCCCTGATAGCAATGTCTGATGCTGATAAGTATAACATTAAAGGTTCCCCCGCATAGGGTGCTGTCAACGTGGGTAGTTCCATCAAACATTTCTTAACCTCCAAGAAAGCTTGTTCCGCTTCCGCGGTTCATTTAAATTGTGCTTTCTTGAGGCAGTTTTTAACGTTGAGACGAACAGATAGGATTTAGCTGCATGATTTGCCATAAACGATTCAGGGCAACCAATCGACCGTTAAGCGTCTGAACCTCTTTGAGGGAGGAAGGAGAAGGCATGCGGGCTACGGCTTGGACCTTGTCTGGATTAGCCTTGAAGCCCGCACCAGTAACAATTACTCCAAGAAACTTCCCTTCTTCCATTCCGAATGAACACTTGGCTGGATTCAGCTTCATGTTGATACCTCTTAAGGTTTCGAATGTCTCTTCGATATCCCTCAACTTTTGGTCTTCTTCAACACTCTTGATCACAATGTCATCCATGTAGACCTCCAAATTTCGATCAATCTGATCCTTGAATGCTCTGTCCATCAATCGTTGACACGTGGCCCCCACATTTATTAGACCGAATGGCATCATTTTATAGCAAAATGTACCTTGATCTGTTCAAAATGCAGTTTTGTCTTCATATCCCGCCGCCATACGAATTTGATGATAACCTTTGTAAGCATTTAAAAAGCATTTGAACTTAAACGGAGCCACTGCATCAACTTTCAAGTCAATTTCTGGCAACGGATAACAGTCTCTGGGACACGCCTTGTTTAGATCCTTGAAATCTATGCACATCTGCCATGTCCCATTGCTCTTAGGAACAATAACCGGATTGGCGACCTAGGTCTGATATTGAATTGGTCGAATAATTCCTACATGGAGCAAATCTTGTACTTGATCATTCATGGCTTTTGTCTGTTCCGGTCCCATTTTTCCCTTCTTCTGGAAAATTGGTGTAAACATTGGGTTTACCCTTAACTTGTGTTCCGCAATACTCCGCGGAACACCAGTCATGTCCGCAGGTTGCCAAGCGAAAATGTCCATATTTTTGGTCAATAGTTGTTTTAAGAAAGTCCTCACTATTTCTGAAATAGCGGGTCCGATTATGACTGCCTGATCGGGGAATCTCTTGTTCAAAACCCATTTTTCCGGTTCAGTCCTTTAAGATTGTTTTGGAATCTTACTGGGCTATGAGCTGTCTGTTGCGAAGCAATGTCGGTTAACATGAATTATTGCTACACCGGTGCGGGTTGGAACCCCTACCGCGCCGTGAGCCGTGGACGGGTGAGCATTAAAATCACCGATTGCTTCTCTCCCTAAGATGATGTCATGTTTGGAAGTTGATGGAAGAACCAAAAACTCAACTTCCTCGGTTCTTGAGTGGATCCCATCACTTAAAGTGACTAGGAAGGAAATCACCCCTCACGGGTGCATTACCTCCCCTCCAAATCCAGATACAGGAGCATGAATAGGCTTCAACCTCTTCTTATCTTTCTCATCGAGTTGTTCAAAGCACTGTTCGTACATGATGTCAGATGTACTACCAGTGTCAAAGAAAACATATTGGGAGCGATAGTGGCTGAAGAGAGTAGTGATGATCAAGGGGTTCTTGTTACTGGGACCTCCTTTGATTCGTGGAAAGATCACTGGCTCATTCTTCCACTCTTCTTCGTCGGACTCTCGCCTCTTTCCTCCAACCTACATCCACCTTGGATCATGTGAACGTTTAAGTCCTTGACTTGCTTTTTAGATGGGCCCTGGTTGTCCCGCATGGGTGTTTTACCAGTCCCGGGTTTTCCATCTTTCCCCAAGTTTCCAAGTTTCCCAGATTTTATAGCCGCCTCAATCTCGCTTTTCAAATTGCTACATTTGTTCGTGTTGTGAACGATGTCATTGTGAAACGAACAATGTTTTTTGGAATCAAGGAATGACCTCCTTGTGAGTGGTTGCGGTTTCCTAAAGTTCACATTCTTTGTGGTGAGGATTTCAGCGGGAGTCTTTGAAAGTGGAGTCCAATTGTTGGGACCTTGATTCGAGGGTCCGACTTTGTTTTTGTTGCCAATGAGAGATCTTGCATCGAATGGCTTCGATGTTTCCATGTTTAGCTGCAATCTTGACCAAATTGGTCCCTTGGCTTGTTTATTGGGTTGTGGAGTCTGGAACTCTACTTTAAACTTTTGCTTCAAATTATTATACCCCAATGTTTTTTCAGTTCTGGAAAATAATTTTGCCTCGGTCATGATATCGTCCCATTCCTTTGGCATTCCATCTCTACCAGTGAGTGTGCGGATCAACGCGTCACACTTGATATTTTTACGGAAGGCGCCGCAAAGCATGTCCTTGCTGATTCCCCCAATATTCAGACTTTCTTCGTTGAACCGGGTAATAACGTCTTCTACGGATTCGTTATCTCGGCAGATAACATCCAGAATTTCTTATTGGTCACGAGTATGCTTCTTCTGCTGGCTGAACTATTGAGAAAAATTTTCACCAGATCATCCCAGCTAGATATCTGACCGTCCGGTAGATTTTCAAACCACTCTCTTGCTGACCCTGTTAGTGTCAATGTGAAAATGTGACAGAAATAGGGGAGCTTCCATCCTCTCACACCACCAACTGCCACGAAGTTTTAAAGATGATTGCTTGGATCAGTCATGCCATTGTATTTACCCACCGATGTAGGTATCTTAGCGTTAACGGGATAAGGTGTTGTAGCAATGCTTGCGATAAACTTTGACTTCTCGGCAAAGGTTGTCGGGCAGTATGGTTTAGTGAAGTCTTTCTCTGCATCGCTATGATACTCAATGTGGCGGACTACGTTCAGTGGACGACTGCTTCTTGCCCGCGAACTCATCCTGCTGTCACCCGTATAAAAACTGAGTCTCCTGGGTGATAAGTTGAATCATAGCTATCATACTCATCTACGTAAGATGGCATCCGCATGTCCATACGAGGAAGAGGACGCAACCTCCGTATTTCACCGAACTCCTGTTCCGGCTGCTGACTGTAACGGATTTGACTTCCTCGTACCGGAGGAGAAAGAGATCTCCGGGAAGATTCTTCATAAGTAAAAGCGCGAGCATGGAACCGTTCGTTGCGCACTCTACACTCATATTCGGCTGCCAAACTTTCTTGTGGTACGCGGAGCCATTCCTCCGGAGATAGTGGTCCTCTAGATCTGGAATTATGTTGATGAGACTTCGCCAGATCAGAGTCGCCTGAATCATCTTCTAGATCCAATACTGACCGATTTGGATGGGTTTCTCCCATAATTCGTCCGAGATCACCTAAATTGGAACCCTCCAGTGCTGTAACACGTCCCGTATCTGTGGGAGTAGGACTGGCTGGTGTTGTAACATGTTCTAAGGTAAAACCTCCAGAAGTTATGTCAGCGATTCGTGAACCAGGAACTGTAACACGCTCAACGGTACGACCACCCTGTGTTGTACCGGTGGTTCGTTAACCTGGAGCCGTGATATGTGCGAAAACACTTGAAGCAAAACCTTTGGGTATTTCCGTGTTAGTAACACGTGAATTAGGTGAATGAGTTCCCGTCGGCCCTTTAGGAAGTTTACTCATACCTAAATGAACAAAAAACCAATGACAACTTGTGTGTTCTAACACCAAAACGGATGGCGCCAATGAAGAAACACGGATCCGTTCCCCTATTCGGGTCCTGGATCTAATGAGTCCACAGGGTAGGATATGATAACAACAAACACAATATGAGTATAGACTTCGTAAAGTCCAGTGACCAAAACCTACAAAATAGAAACCGTGAGTCTCGTTATGGGAAGGACAAGAGGGGGGTCTTCCTGTAACCACCCTCCGGCGTGAGAATCAGTACCGTTCTTAAGAAAGAAAGTACTTAAGTAAATTGAGCAAGTACAAAGAGAGTATATGTGAGCAAATGTGTATGAGTGAATGAATACCTCATGCAGGTTAACAAGGTATTTATAGCCGAAGGATGTGGGAAGGTGATTAGGCTAGCTGTCCCCTTTCTAGAAGATCTCAATAACCGTCTGGACGCGTGTCCCTTTGAGATAGGTTGAAGTATACGTCCCATATGCATGGGTATAACAACCTGGACACGTGTCACCTTCTGATAGGACGGATCATACCCTGGCCATGTGCACGATTATAACAACCTGGCCGGGTGTCCTTCGCTCATTGGTTGGTGAGTCCCGTATTCTTCAAGTAACGATCGTGGTTATTCTTCTAGAAGATAGTTAGTTATCTACAGTTTTCCTATTGGCACTGCCTTTCGGTCATTTTGGGGAACAGATGTCCTGTCCTGCGGATGACTTCTGAGGGTGCCTAGATTCTTCCACGTGTGGTGCAAGGATTTTCTTCCTCTACCATGTTGTGCGGGTGATCCATATATTCCGCGGGTGATATATGAGGGGTTCCTCTCTTACCCGCGGATGTTACTTAAGGGTATTTGGGCCTTTTTGGTACCCTACCTCTATAGTATACAATAAAGTTTGTGGTTTAAGACTCAAGTATAAAGCATTTAGTTTGAATAAGTATGCAATATCACCCCCCAAAACGAAAGATGGAAAACGGGGTATGAAAAGTACTCACATTCAAGTAATAAACTTGATTTGGTAAAATGACGAGTAACCGGAAGGATGAGGTTTAACGAGCAAAGTCTAGGTGAAGGAAGTCTTCAATTAGTAAGGTTGTCTAGGAAGCCTTTAAATAAAATAAATGATAGGAAATGTAACAATTTAAAGTTTAAGGTTTAAAATGTAAATATTTAAGAAAACATAATAATAGTTTTTAAAATATAAGTTTGCTCGAAACCGGCTTAAAATATCTAGCCCTTAATATTTACTCAACCTATGTTAAGTAATAAGGTGGGTAAAAATGCAAGAATGCAAGCCCCTTTATA
This sequence comes from Bidens hawaiensis, assembly GCF_021521415.1. Taxonomy (NCBI): domain Eukaryota; kingdom Viridiplantae; phylum Streptophyta; class Magnoliopsida; order Asterales; family Asteraceae; genus Bidens; species Bidens hawaiensis. The sequence goes on from NW_027498008.1 coordinate 26,973, forward strand.
ATATAGATACTAAAACGGGTTTTAACGAGTGTTTTGGGTTGTTGGTTCGGGTCTTGATAATTGGTCAAACCCGAAGTCAACTTTCCAAAATAATGAATGTTATGAGATAACTCAAAAAAAATTTAATAAGACTTAACCAAGTATGTAATTCTATTGTTTTAGAACTAACAACATCCGTTAAGCGAGTGTTCGGTTTTGTCGGTCCAAACTTTGTTATAAGATCAAGCTGGATCCAACATTTCCAAGTACTTAAGAAAATAATTAAAATCAGTTTATAAAGTATTTTTAAAGATTTATACAAGTCTTGATAGCTATAAACACACTTGTGTGTCTTAAGCGAGTGAAAATCAGTTTAGTTCGGTTTCCATATTACAATAGGTTCATAGATGGTTTCCATATATCCAAATATCAAGGAACTTGTATAATAATTTATAAATGAAGATACTTAAGTTTTGCAACCAAAAAGTTAACAATAAAGTTTTTAAACGAAAGTTCGGTTTTCGGTTCGGATCTTGTTTCGGGTTAAGAACCGAGGTAAGATTCTACAAACTCATAACCATAGAACTTATAAAAATGATTTTAGAAACTTAAATCTAACAATAAGCATGTTTAAACAATTATTTAACAAAACTAGTAAACAAGTTCGGTTTACTATTTGGAGCTGTTTACGGTTAAACCAAGGCTAGTCTCTTCAAACCCATAACCATGGCACTCCATAAATATGATATACAAACTAAAATGAGCAGAAGTTAAGCATGGTTACTAAGCAATAACAAAGTTAGATGGTTAGATGCGGAAAATATATAACAAGGACCACGAAAGTCCTCCACGAAGCCTTACCTTACGAGGCTCGACACTCCACCGACCGAGACCGGGGAAATGACCACCAAAGATAACAAGTGGTGTATATTATATATATGGTGTGCCATAAGTTATAAGTAACAAAACAATAAATAAAGAATGGTTCTTGTTATTAAGAAACCTTGAAGAGATGGAGATATAATCTTTGTTTGGGAGAGAAAATAAGTGAATGAGCAAGATTAAAATGAGTGAAATAAACTTGTATTTATAGGCCAAGAGTGTAGAGAAAGGCTTGAGAGTGTGACAAGGCTCCACCAATAGAATCTTATGCAAAAATGTCCATTGGTTGCTTTTGAATTAAAGTAAAACCATTAATTAAACTAAAATAATTAAAATACTTAGAAGAAATCTAGAAATTATAGTTGGTAAAAATATTTATGAGATTAATTTTTGGCAACTTTGGTCCTTGAAGTTCGTTTTCGGTCGTTTTGAGCATGGAATAAGCATTTTGAACACCGTTAAAGGCCTTAAAAGAAAACGACAAAGTTTGGAACATGATTATAACTTAAAATACACTATTTTATTAATATCAAAGGATCCGGAAATCAAAATGGGTCGGGTTTACAATACAATTACGAATACAAATCGAACCGAAATTGACGAATGTCACACTCACCACCAACCACACCCTTACCTACACCCCCAGCCACACCACTTTCCTCACCACCCCATGACCAACTTAACCAATCCCCACCAATCCGAACACCACCCTCCCATACCCAAAGCCCACCTGACACCCATGACCAAAACGATGAAATCTTTAACCAACCATTAACCCAAACCCAAACCTCAATCCAAGACACAAGAAACAACATACATGAACCTTACATTCCTTAACCTATTCCCACTCACTTACTTTCCCACTCTCACCAATCCAATCCCCAGTCCATTCCCTAAACTTTGAAACTTCACAACCTACATCTACATCCCTATTCCAAACATCACCCATCCGTGCCCAAGCCCACCCATTGAACCTACCCAAACTCACACTGAAATACCTGATCAAACTTCTTCCAATAATGATTTCTTGCTCAAAAGAAACCTAAATCTTATATGTGAAAACATTGATGTTAGGGGAAGAAATGAAGTGTTGTTAAAGGAGAATGCAGATTTAAAGGAACAGTTGGCCCAAGCTTTATTAAAAATTCAAGCCCTGGAGGCTGAGGTTGAGAAGACCTCAGCTGTACCAACACAGGGGGAGAATGTTCCAATGGCCACTATTGTTGATGAGGAAATGGTAGATGTTGAGGTGGAGACTGATGATGCTTTGAAAATATTTTAAATATGTATGGTGATAGTGATGCGGATGAGAGTGAAGAAAAATGGTTGTTGATGATGACTATGAGGGTGATAAATCTTCTAATGATGAACAGAAATGATGTGGAAAATGAAGTTTTGAATACTCTGTATGGAGATTTTGATGATGATATGTTGAGAAAGGAGAAGGAAATTGTGGCTGATGAAGAAGAACTAAAAAGATTAGAAGATGAAATTGACAGTTTTCCCACTCAATCTAAAGAGGAAAGAATTAGAAAAGAAAAGGGGAAAGCCATAATTGAATCGAATCTGATGATGACCCTGTTGATACACAGGATGTGGATGATGAAGAAGATGATAAGGATGCACTGGCAGCCAAAAGGCATGCCAATATTGTGAGAGAAACAATAGAGAGGAAATTCATTGCCCAAACTATGACTGCTGAAGAGCTGGCTGAGCAAGAATCCTTAATTGAACAAGCAAACATTGCCAGGACTCTTGATGAGAATGATGATGATGCTGACCAGGAGGTCATTGAGGTCTTGATAAAGATGAAACAAGCTGAGGAGGTTGACAACACCTTAGCTTTGGTTATTAGTAAGTTTGCTGAAGCTGGAGCTCCAACCACTGCTGAAACTACACATAATGAACCTATCAAGCAGTTGGTACCTGATAAAACTGGAGAATCTCTTGAAACTATATTCTCCAATAGATGGGTTGAAGGAATTATGGAAGATATTGAGAAGGAATGGAGTTGTAACGAATGTCAAATTTGGGAAGAAATATACTAGGAAGAGGCTCAGAGATGATGAATATAATCAAGGGGATGATAAAATTTTGAAGAAAAGGGCTAAGAAGGATGGTGATCCTGAATATATTGTTGAAAGCTCTAAGGAACACTTAGGTATTGTAAAGGTTGTTCCTATTCAGGTAGTTATGCCTGATGCTGAACCTGAACTTGATGAACCTAGAATAGAAGCACTTGATGAATCAACTGAGAATGATGATACTGAAGTTGATGAAAGTGATGAAGATGATGATAATGACAATTCTGAAGATGTGAATGATGACGATGTGAATGATGATGATAGTAATGATGATAATAACAATGATGATGATGATGGACAAGCTGATAAAGCTGAAACTGAAAATGTTGAATCTGTTGTCTCACCTCAGATTGAAATGACTTATGTACAGAGGGAGAACATACAACAGAGTCTCAATGAAGCAAGAAGGAATAATCCTCTGATTGTGAGTCTGATAAGACATGGGTACAAATTTGAAAACTTGGCTTCTCTATCTGATGAGGAGTTGCAAAAGATGGTTGATAAAGAAGATTATGAAATAAGGAAAAGGATTGAAAAGAAAAATAAAGATTCTATGAAGTATAGAGAATTTTTAGAAGGCATGGATTGAATAAGAAGGATCTGAGCAGAATGTATGAGTTGGAGAGACATTATAATTTGACAAGAGAAACCATAGAAAAAGAAGAGAAGGAAAGATTGGCAAGAGAGGTAAAACACACTGAAAAGATAAATGAATTGTCAAAGTGATTTGGTGGAAAATGTAAATATTTGATTGACAAAGAAATGGCTTCATAGTTGGTTGACAGTCTTACAAAGGAAAAGGTTGAATCTCACTTTGGAAGACTATCAATGAAAGACCAACCAGAATCATCTACCAAGAAATCAAGACTCGTATCCCTGGCTGAAAAGAGCAAAATTGAAAAAAAGAAGAAATGGGAAAATGAGAAATTAGAATTGTTGTATAGATTGATGGAAGCAAGGGGGAGACTCAGTGAACTTGAAGGAATGCGCAGAACAGACAAACTAGCTCTGCTCATGTCTGAGATGGAGAAGGATAATTTGGAAAGAGCTGAAGCATCAAAACCATTTGTCCCTATACAAGTCAAACCAGAACCTATTGAACACAGAGATCCATGGGAAGATGAGGAGATGATCAAGATCCTAAAGGAAATAATGAAAAATAAAAGGATGAAATAAAATGCTTTCGATATGCTGGGAAAAGCACAATTGAAACAACTGTTTTATGAACAAAAGGCAGAATGGGAGAAAGTGTTGGAAAAGCAAAAGAACCCCAGAAGTTTTATAGATGGACCTGGTGGAGTAAAGTTTGTACCAACCAGTCAGGTTCGGGATGAAAATATGATGGATATGATTGGCAGATTATTTAGAGATAGAGGTGAAAACCTTGTAGATCTGTTAAATATGCCAGCGGAGATGGTGATCTCCATGTATGAGAAGAAATTTGGTTTAGAAAAGGCCACTAAACCCAGGAAAGTTGTTCCTACAAGGCCTTCAACTTCAAGAGGACAAAGCTCTTCAAGAGGACAGAGTTCTACAACCAGAGTTACTCAACAAAGACAAGAAAGGCCGTGAACTGATGTGGACCTACCTGTAAAGCTGTTTTATGACTCTGTTTCTCATACATTGAAGGTAGTGATGGAAAGTAGAGAATTAAAAGAGATTATCTTCAAAGATGACTTTGCTGAATACAAGAAAGAACAATTGGAAAAGATAGCAAGTCTGGATTTGTATGACTATCATAATAGAAATAAACTTGTTGGCAGGTAGTAGAATGAGCTGTCTAAATATTTGAAGAGTGAAGCAGGGATGGGATTCCCTTTGTTGAAACAAAAGAAGTGGAGCTTGTCCAAATATGAAAAGACCAAGAGTGACAAGAGGATTAGTGACATCAAATGTGCTGAATTTGGATACAATTCCAGTGTAAAGAACAATAATCCTCTATCCAACACGATGGCATGCTTAAGTATGACAAGAAGAATGAGAAGACCCAACCATGAGGTTCAGCAGAATAGTAGAATCACAAGAATTGATTATGATGAAAACAATGGTTTTCACATTCTCAGGAACTCACTGGAATGACATTGGGAATGATCAAGAATGATGAAGTCCTGACCTTCCTTCATGATGAGGATTTGAAATGTATAATGAACTGGACAATTCCTGAAAATCATCCTCATCAACAACAATTATTTATATTTAAGGAAAAAGGCAGGAGGTGTAAGATTTGAAAGAAGACAAGCCGTCTACAATTCAAGAAAATGAATATCATTTTTAGATTAGGTTTTGCTATGTAATGTCCAGTAGACAGAATTCTCACTTTGTAATATTTTGATTTGGTAATGTAATTTGAGGATTTGATGTGTATTTTGATCTAAGTGTAAGTAACCATAGAGGTGTTTTGGTACAGCTGAGGGTGTTCCAATATAGGGGGAGATTGTTGGGATGAGATAATGGACTTAAGGAAGATTGGAATCTTCTCAACCTCCCTAAAAACGACTAAGTATAGACATCGGGCACACTGGGACATCCGAGCAAGCTTTTACTTAAGCCTAGCAAGGTATTTTGCCTTCCGGACAGAGTTATTTTCTTGAAGTTTTCCAAAGTGATAATCCGAGCAGGGTTCACTTTGTCTAGCAAGGTATTCTTCAGGTCAAGCATAGTTTGTTGCTTACTAGCAAGCTCTTGTCTAAACCAAGCTAATAAAGCCAAGCATTTTGGAAGAACTAGCAAAGTTTGATTAATAAACAGTAGTTCGAGCATGCTTTGGGAAAGTTATTCAAGAAACATTCTAAGGACTTTCTCTAGCAAGGTTCAACTCCGAGCAATCTACAATGCTACTAGCACAAGATTAAACCGTGTTACCAGCACACTATGGTTTGCTTAATAAGTTATTCATTAACAAAGAGTTGAAAGGATTCATGAAGAATAGTTTGCTCGTAGGATCATAATGAGCAAAGTTTGCTATGGTCAGGAAGATTGAAGTCTGCTGGGTAAGTATTTTCTAAGAAAAAATACTCCAAGTAAAGTCTACCCGGAGAACTGTTCTCCAGCACACTTCAAGGTTATTAGGTCTACTCGATGAAGACAAAGCTCCAAAGCCTACCCGGAGACCTGTTTTACACTTAGTATATTTTGTAATATGTTTTTCTGATTATGTATTAATGATTAGGGTTTATAGAAGGAATGACAGCTTTCAGGAGGCTGGCCTATAAATAGAATGATCTAAAGCACGCCTCCTAGAACGCACAAGGATGGATGCTTGACAGACACCTGAATTAGTTGACAACGATTTGACGGCTGACATATTCTTACGGATATTCTGCCTAGAATCATATCATTCCTTTCTTAGAAACCTAATGATTTCCTTTTTGTAATCGACTTACTTACTTAATGGAAATATTTTGAGTATTTGTGTGTGTGTGTGTCTTTATTGTGTCCTTCAAGCAACAATTAGTGTGTCATTGATTCCGTCTTTAATACACTATTATTCTTCTCCAATCTAGCCGCGTCGTTAACCTTCTTGTCAAAAATCTTTGTGTGGTTTACGACATAGATGGATTGAGTGGTCAATCGGGACCGATAGACGGATTTCCAGAGTGTCAGAAAAATGCAGATATTTTTAAAAGTCGACCGGAGCTTATGAAGAGAGAGAGATGGGGGTGGGAAGGAGAGAGGAGAGTAAAGGAGATGATAAAAGATAAAATGTAAGAAAGAGAAAGACTTTTTGTGTGTGTGGGAAAATGTGTAGGAGAGAGAAATTGATTTTGACATAAAGTAAAAAATAGTAAATTACCTTATTACCGTTTTGTACTTTATACCATTTAAATAATAAAAAGAAAATAAGAAATATATTCAGTTAAACTCAACCATAGATTATATTTGATCAATGATGGATATAGAGTTTCAATAGTTTTCACAACTTAACAAGGTTTTCTTTATAGCGTTGCCCCATATATTTATCTTGTTTGTGATATAACAATTTGTGTAGGATCCATAAATTGTTGGTAGGAATGAAAGACAACTTTTTTATGTGGCATACGTAATTGGTGTCTAGTAATGATAAACAATGTTTTATATATAGAGTTTGTGTAGGATACATGCACGTACGTTGTTTGTGATATAACAATATGTAGGATCCATAAATTGTTGTGTTGAAATAAAAGTGACCTGAATGTTTACAAATTAATAAAAGAATTAGTATGTTGGGTTAAATTAAATAAAATATAAATTAACTAATAGTATTATATTGCTGTGTAACTTACCATTAATTATAACTTATTACCAAATAAGACAATCAATTATTTTGCCATCATGCCCTTCTAATTAAATTATCATAAATTAAAAGAAAGTTATGTAATTTGTTAGAATCATTTCTTAAGCTAACATCACTTCACGCATGAACTTAAATGTGACAATCGTGACGAAACGAGGTACACCTTAATTAATACGTAACGAGTAAACAATTAACCGGTTATATCATATCGAGTAAACGATTAACCAAATGATAATGAGTATGACCCGGATATATCTGGGTCCATATACGAGTGATATATGTATTATAACAACAAACATATTGATATTATAGCCCTAGTATGCGCAATACCACTTAAACGAAAAGATTTTCGTTTAATGATACGAGTGAACTTAAACCCGATCGTAAGAACCAAAACAAGCATTGTATCATCAGCTAAGCCGAAAAAGACTTATAGAACACTCATATAAGATGTTTTAAGCAATTTGGGAAAATATTTTGTATTTTTACAAGGAGTCATTACGTTTTTATTAATTTATAAAAATTAGCTGAGAAACACTCGTTTTTGCGTTGTTTATCAAACCAAAACTATTTTTCTTGCCAAAAACCAAACCCGAACTAAATTTGGACTCATTTATTCAAGTTTGGCACGAAAATCAAGGCATATTGGGCCAAAAGAGAGGCCCAAAGGGCCATTATATGAGACGGTCGCAAGTTCGGGGTGGACCCCCCTTATGTAACTTCCTAATTAAGTCTTCCTTTCCTGATATTTTTGCACAAAACTCAAACCAGCTCAATTTTCAGTAGATCTTCTTCACCTTTCTAGCCAAAAACTAGAGGTAATGATCCATTTAAATGAGTTTTACACTTGATTAATATGGTTTAAACATTAAAACTCAGGTCTTGATAAGTAAAAATGATAACTAACCATGTAAAAGCCTTTAAAATGATCCAAAATCATATTTTAATCTTAGACATGGTTAGTAATCAGAAGCATATGGAAGTTTGGTAAAAAGAATATGAATTAGAACGTTTATATCGCGTTTTTACGGTTTGCAAACTCGATTTCAAACCCTAGCCGAAACCCTAATTTGCAAGGCTTGATGGTTGATGTTAAATGCTGGGTTTTGTGTTATATGACCTTTATATATACTAAATAAAGAACCAAGAACCCGGAGAGGCGATAAAAATGCCTAAACACTCGGAAAACCGTAAAGGTAATAACCGATTACTCGTTTAAGGGTTGTTTAGGATTATATTGTGACATGCTTGTTGTTTGACTATGAAACTTTTCAAGAACCTCATAGATCATATGAATGAGTCCCCTGTCCAGATTTGGTAATGCTTAGATAAACGGAGAATATTTGGCGATTTTACTACTGTTTATTGTTGATTTACTATGAAATATAGCTAAATTACTTGAAAATTAATGAAAGATTATGGAGAACTTAGAAATAAAATTGTAAGATCACACAGAAAATTTTAGATCACTTGGAGAAGTGTAGGTATGGTTTGTGCATTTTCGTTTAATTGAGATTTAACAGCTGAATGCGCAAAAAGGTAATTTGGCCAAAGAGTTAAGTTCTGTAAATTTTACAGGGATTACTTGATGTTATTTTGACCACTCCAAAAAATTATCTAGTTTTTCAGGAATCGTTTCGTATAAACAGGTGATTTATCGGTAAATTGTAACATATAAACGAATTTTTATAGATAAATAAACAAGTTTAATAGTTCTGGAATTATTTTAATAAAATTCTGCATATTTTAATTTTTAGTATAAAAATTCTCACAATTTATATATATTTATATAAAGAGTTATAATAACTTAAAATTATAAGTTATATATGTTTTGATAAAACCGGCAGCGTTATGTTTAACGAACTGACTGGTATGTCAAAACATCAAAAGTGGTCAAATATATAGTTATGAATGGATTTGATAAAAAGAACTTTTTAAGAAATTTCTGGATAATTCGGGTGAATTGTACGCGTTATGTACAATTAAACCCGTATGAAAACGAAAACGAAAACGAACCATGCGACCAATCGAGGTACTAAAACCCTATTTTTTTTATATATCGAATCATTTTATAAAACAGTACGTTCACTCAAGTTTGTGTGATCTTACCTAATTCCAAAACGTGTAAAATACCAACTTGGCAAGGCATGAAATACGGTCAAACTAAGCCAAGACTGATTTTAAACATTTGATATCATACAACGTCACAATCTAATACTACTGGCATGTTCTGGGCGTAACAACCAACCCAAACTAGATATACAACCCGATTCAGCTTAAAGATTGTACTAGTATTAACAATACAATACGGATTACATGGATTGTGCTATAATCGAGGCATCCCAGTTACTAGCAGTGTTGTTGCTGATACCATAATACTATAAGGTGAGTTCATGACCCTACTTTTAAACTGTTTTATGAACTTTTAGGGTAAAAAAATTGATACATATATCTATCTATTTGGAAACGTTTTATGATGTGAATTATCTAAGTGCTAACACTTGAAAGTCCCCCCCCCCCCCCCACACACATGAGTGATTAACTACAAGGTTGTGGCATGTGAATAGTATTATTGGTTTGAAAAAACCCAATTGATAGGGGCCGGGTGGGGTATGCCGGGACACGTTTTACAATTGCACATGACTATATAAACCTGTTGTAACATGCTATGTGGTGTTAGACATAGTACCTGTTTGGGGAAAAAGGGCCAATGTGGCCTTGAGGAAGTGCGTGGACAGTAAGGGGCCACGTAATAACCGCGCGTCCAGGGTTCATTTGTGGCTTAGTATAATTACATCAAATACATACAAAACATGAAACTCACCAACTATTCGTAGTTGGCCCGTTTTAACATACTTTTTAGGTATTCCAAAGTTGGAATGATGTGCTAAATGCTAATTGCTCAAGTGATAAATCATAGTGATGTAGATAGAAACAAATATACCGTTAAAGAATAAAGCGTCCTAAAGAACTGGTTATTTTGTGAACGCTTAGTTTGTAAACTATAGTTAAAACCATGTATCATAATGTAAATTAATTTGTTAATTTTCTTTATAAATAATGTTGTTGATACCAGAGTTATCTGTTACATTCCCGAGTCACGCTTCCGCATTTTCCTAGTCGAGGTGTGATAGAAGTTGGTATCAGAGCCATTGGTTATAAAGAATCAAGATGTCCCTTAGTATACCTAATATAACCGTAAGCTCTATTATCTATGAGAATAAAGAATATTAATATATATATATATATATATATTATATATTTATTGATGACTATTTGGTTGAACTCAAATGGACAAGTGGGTTATTATGGTCTGGAACGTAATAACGGACTTAGTCGTACGCGGGAATTCGGAAAGAAATCGCTAGACACTTAAGTAGGTAAAAAAGGCAACATACGTGTATAAAAATATAACATTAATTATATATACATGTATATGAATACTTATCTATCTATGTTTATGAATACATGTACACATTAAACTTTAATTAATATTATACCTTATTATAAATAAATTATCGAGAAAAATTATTCTTATACTAACCTTTGTGTAGATGGATGTTGAGAGCTAGAGCTTGTGCAGCTGATCAAATACCAACAATATCCATTGAAGAGGAAGAACCAGAAGAAGACCCTGGGAGGATCTAGAGAATAACGAAGATGAAGAGATAGGCGAAAGTGAGGGACATGGTTCCCTATGAGTCACCTGTTGATGAGCCTGACTTATCAGGCTATATGTGTGATAGTTATCCCTTAGGACATCACCTAGGCATGAGGTAGGAGCCACCGGTACTTACCACTCAGCTATTAGAGCTCCTAGATCTCCCACACCACCATCACACCATATCCCGGTGACATTATGTAAATCGAGATTAAATAAAAATATACATATGTGTATAATTAGATTTTTTTTTGTTTTATAAATTTTTTCATATTTTTTAACGAGTTTTTTTATGGCCTAAAATGGTTCTCAAAGTTCTCAATTTAAAAAATTCTCTTAGGATCCTCACCCTATATATATATATATATATATATATATATATATATATATATATATAAATTCTTAATTGTTAAACCCAATCACTCAACTTATTTAACCCTATTTCTATTTTAAAAAATTTGTTTACACAACCAAAATCATAACAAATAAGTTCATTTAAATATGTATTTGTTTAAGCCCAATAATATATATTTTTTACTAAAGACCAAATTTTTTCTAGCCTTCAGCCCAAAATTTTTTAACGATTCTCGGGGAGCTTGATAAGAATTTTACCATAGAACTAGCCACAAAAAGAAAATTGAAACTTATGACATAGTTAAAGGATGTGCGTTTAAGTTAGAAGGTTTTTGCTTTAGTATCGATCATTTACCGGTTTTTCTTGGTAGTTTTGACATTGATTGCCCAAGAATCAGGTTGAGATCGTATGTTATGAGAAGATAGTTCGTCTTCCACTTTTGAATGGTGAGTATCAGTCTTGTTTGTCAAGAAAAAGATGCGTCATTCAAAATGTGCATTGATTATCGAGAGCTAAATAAGCTTATTATCAAGAATGGATATCCTATGCTAAGATTTGATGACTTGTTCGATCAATAGCAAGGTCCGGGTTTATATTCTAAGATCGATCTGCGATGAGGTTATCATCATTTAATATTTTTCAAGGAACATATTCCAAAGACCGCATTTAGAACGCGATATGGCCATTTACCAATCTGCCATAGCCTGCCACCGAGTGCAAAATCCACGATGCATGATTAATCGGATCACAACGAATAAAGGCATAAGAGTAAACCACAATTACTCTTAACATTTCATAGAATTTAGTTGAATTACATAAGTCTCAAGCAAACAACCAAACAAACGTGTTCTTAGGGTTTGTTTTTCAAGTTTCGGGTTTTTTGGGTCGAGTTCTTGGGGTTTCAAAGTTTTAAATCTAGACTCGAGACCCAAGCTAAATCTCTGCCGATTTTTTTAGGTTTGTTTATTTGGGTTGGGTTAAGCGGGTTTCGAGTATCCTATAAAACAAAATAAAAAAGAATTAAAATAAATTACAATGCTAAAATTAAAGCAACATATTCTTCTTTACTCATAATATAAATAAATCGATAATAAACCAACATAACTGTAACAACTTGGTTTTTCTAATTAATATTCTTATCCGTTACCCGACCCATTTTTATGTTCGGGAAATTTAAACGATAAAATATCGCGTCAATCGAGTATTTATTAGTTTATTAATATTTTTTTATTATATTTGTTTAATATATAATAATTAACTTTTGATGTATATTCAATTATTACCCTACACTATACTTTAACCTATTTTTATACCCCCATCCAAACTTCAGGGACTAAATAGCAAAATCTGAATATTATAACAACCCATAAACTCGTATTCATATTCATATCGTATACCCGTTTAGTTGCTTGGAAATAAATTCTCGTTATTAATATTGGAATTAATTTAGGATTAATATACCTCTTGCTTAATCGAGCTCACCGACTGTTTTAATTAGGAAAACGAAATCATATTGATTCGTATTAACCATTATGAACAATCCGTCCTAACCCGTAAATCAATATACCTTATAATCATCATCATAATTCAATTAAAGTTGCAGACACCCTCATTATAGCAGCGTAAACAGTAACCCTATATCTAACTACGTTAATAGACCATTTTTTGAGTGTTCTTGTGGGTTTTTCTGTCCGTCGGGTTTCGATTGAAATTGATGTCGTCCTTTAACCCTTAAAGGTAATTTATTATATGGTTTTGCTCGTTTTGATCCACTCCGCAATAGTCCTAACATCTATTGATCAAACGCTTAACGGGTTGATTGATTGTTTGATTTAGGGTTCTTGTCTTATTTTGGCTTCTGGTTATATTCAAATATTTACAAACTATAACCAACAGATCTGTTAGAGAAGCTGTTTATGTGTGTGTATGTGTTGAGTTGAGCCGGCCACCCTCTTCGAGTCCCGGCACCCCTTTTTGGTAATTAATATTTTAATTACTTTAACCTTTAAAATATGTTATACATATTATATATATAATAATAAACCAATATTTTTACAAAACCGACACCTTAACTAATCGTTTTCCAGAACATTGGTTAAAGCTATATATATATATATATATATATATATTTGTGCGTGTGTGTACTTAGAATATCACATTAGTTAACATATAGTGTTTAGAAAAAGATTTATATTTTATACAATATTATTATTATTTATTATTTATTATTTATTATTTACAATATTAATTTCATAAGAAATTTTATTTAATACTAAATGTATATATTAAAGATATTTTAGTTTAAAATAAATATTTTTAAAAAGTCTCTTTATATAAACTATAAAATCTTTATAATTAATTATTTAAGTATTTTAGTGTATTTTATATAAATAAAATCATATTTATTACGATAAAATTTTGATAATAAAATTTATAATAATCTAAGTTATATTTAACTTTCGTAAGATTATACTCGACCATCAATTTCCGAGTCTCTGTCTAGTTTTTAGTTTTGTATTTATTTCCTCAATTATTGTATTAGGATTTCTCATCGGTATTTCCCAAAAAGCGTGATTCATCGCTTATCTAATCATTCTCGTTTTTGCTTATATACTAAGGTGAGTATCTAACTCCTCTTCTTTTTACTCATTTTTACTGTATTGGAGACGTATGCATTCGTAGATATTTTATTACTATATATTACTCAACTTGCAACTGTTAGTCATGTGTCTTTAACAATTTATGCCTAACGTGCTATATGCTTATATGCTTTACTTGAATACATTTCGGAGAGGTCTAACGTATTCTCAGACTAGTATGATCATACGCCCGTCGTGTAGCCATTGTTCAGTTCATCTGGCATCGAACTTACCGGCAACATATTTACTTGTTCATTTGGTTAAATTGTGTACCTCACTTGACACAGTTTGCACTTTTATTTATTATTATATATTCATAAAAATCTGGTGTTTTACTCACTCACCCTAGTGTTGACAAAACCAATTTGTATTTTTTAACGCATATGCAGGTAATCGTATGAGATGATTCTCAAGCTTGTTTGGAAGAAAAATTAGGATTGCATGCTAGAGAGAAGAAACGAGAACTTGAATTTTTATTTTTGTCTTTACTTATCTTAATTATGGATTATGTACTTGGCATTTGAAAATTGTTGGATTTATTTAATTTGAATTAATAAATATTATAATTTAATTATTGCACGATAGTACCTTGAGAGCTATGAGCAATCATCTCACACCCCGACATTTCTGACTTAGGTTGGGGTGTGACAATAACTTGATAAAACAATCCAAAAAAAAAATAACAAAGTCAAACCATAATAAAAACAAATAATAAAAAAATAAAAAAACTCTTCTTCAATAAACCATGATTAGAGTGCTCGATCATAAATCATAAACATAAATAAACAATAAACAGTCGGTTTATAATAGGTGGAATGAGAACAATAGATATGTGCTATATCATAATAGCTTTAGCGGCCAAAGCTTAGCTTATTATACCAAAAATATATTTGGTTTTTAAAATTAAAAGTTTATTCGGGCTTTTCGGGTTGACCCGAAATCCAAAATCAAACCCAATAACCAATCGAATTACTTCGATTCGGGTTAGTCTTTTCTCGAGTTTAGGTTTCTCGGGTCGGGTTCTGATATAGTTTTCTCGGTTTCGGTTTAAAGTGACAACTCTACCTATCATCGTGTCCTATTACCTGAAACACGTATAAAAAGAGTTCACTAATATCGTTGGTGAGATTCTAGGTTTTAAGAAAAAAAAAACTAACAAGTTAGGCATAAGGTACACAATTCAATTTCAA